>NC_140987.1:163839748-163984748 GCF_052327205.1 Somniosus microcephalus
GCTTACCTTCAGCGACTGGTGCACAAGAACACCCAGGTCTCTCTGCACTTCCCCTTCTCCCAATCTATTGCCATTCAAATAATCTGCCTTCCTGTTTTTGCCACCAAAGTGGATAACCTCACATTTATCCATGTTATAGTGCATTTGCCATGCTTCTGCCCAATCACCCAACCTGTCCAAATCGTACTGGAGTTTCACGACATCCTCCTCACAGCTTTATGACATTTATCTGGCATGATGAGGCTCTGTTCTATATTACCTATCATTTTTGTGTCACCATATTTTCTAGTTGTAAGGTTACAAACTTATTCTGCTTTTGTCCTGTAGTTTGCTTGGACCATGTACCTTCCTCTTCTGTGAGGTTAGGTTTCAGGCTTTTTTCAATGCAGCTATATAATCGACTGCTAGAATGACTGGCTGCTGCTTCAGAAATAAATGTAGCACCTGGATTCTGCATGGTGTTTGCCTAACTTGGCAATTGTTTGGTTGGAATTAGGCTTTATGTGAGTAATGGATGTCATTCTAGGTCCTGTCACTCTACAGTGCAATGTATTGGAGTTTCAGGGCATCATATGTGTTTTTAGGGAGGGGGGACCCAAGTGGCTTGATCCTTTAAGTATAATTTATGGGATGAAGTCATAAATATGTTCAGTTTTGGGCCATATGACCTTCAAAGCAAGCTTTTTATTGTATTTTGGTAGTTTATAAATTGGAAGATGGCAGTGGCTTTACTGCAGCAAGATTTTCTCCTGTTATGAAAAAAATGTATTTTACAATAGCAAAAGTAAAGTCTGATTCCTTGTAATCATAGATGCTGTTTTGAAAATTTTAAAATGGCAGTTTTGGATAGCCCTGGTGTGTATCTTTGCCTGCAGCTTTGTAATTTCCTTCTATTTATCTTCAATTAGTTAATCAGTTAATAATGTCATGGTCACTGCTCCTTCTGCCTATATGCAAATTTAGTAAGCGAATGACTCTGCATTTTGGGATTAAAGAGTACTTAAAAAAAGAAGTACCTCATTATTCCAGAAGAAACTTTATATATTTTAATATTCTACTCAATCCTGCATGTTTTCAGATCAGCTGGACTATTGGACAAAATGGTGAGCATCTGCTGTTGCCTAGGGAAACAGATTTGACAGGTGGGTGGGAATGTGCAGCTGCAATAGGTTGAGCCTGTTCCAATTCAAAAAGTAGCAGTGTTACTCAGCGTTTTAAAATAGTGAAAGCTATTGGGGGACACGGGGAAGAAGCTCCTGCATATAAATTCTTACATGCTTTCCTTTTTCATGATGGAAAATATAATTCTTACTTTCTGCCCTTGTAGAGATCTGATATTTTGGTTTGCACTAAGAAAGCAAAATTCATGCCTGCAACAATGAATGGGCTAGAATGCAAATAATTGCTTTGAATCATTGTTCTAGTTGAAAAAGGATAGTAGTGTCTACGTGCTGCCTCTGTGAGATCATCTGAAAACATAATGTCAGATTCACTACACCCAGCCTTACCTCACCACCACGTCTCTGCCTATGATTTGTCACACCATTTGATCCTGTTCTCACCTGAAGTTCACACATACACACTTCCAGATGGCGTTGCTGTATGGCGATCATAAGCAGAAATCCTGGCTAATTATCCTCTTCCCTAACCCAAGGGCACTGCAGCCAAACTGTGGAACAACCTACCACTACCCCAGCTGAGATCAGGTAACTTGGCATAATCCAGAGAGTGAACCCGATTCCGTCTGTATGGCTTAGCAACTCCATGGATAAACTCTCAAAGCCATCAAGAATATTACTTTGAAATTCTTGCTATAATACAAAAGTAAACTGAAACATCAGCTTAATTGCTTATTCCCAAAAGGTAAAATACACAGTGTTACTCTACAACAATGATGATGGGCCGTGGATCAGACTACTGGACAGAAGGATCTCCGGTCACCTGTAGATCATTCGAACTGTAAAATATAGAAGCTATGCATGAATCAAATCTGCTTTTACAGAGAATGTTTAGTAGGTTTAGGGGGGAATGTGAGGAAAAACTTTTTTACGCAGCAAGTGGCGATGACCTGGAATTCGCTGCCGATTGAAGCGGTGGAAGCGGAGACACTCGATGTTTTCAAGAGGAGATTGGATAGGCACTTGACGGAAATAAACTTGCAGGGCTACGGGGATAGAGCGGGGGAATGGGACTGACTGGATTGCTCTACAGAGAGCAGGCATGGACTAATTGGCCGAATGGCCTCCTTCTGTGCCGTTATGACACTGAGGTTATATACTACATGGCAAAGCTACATTTTCAACAAATTAACAATTCAGTTTTAAAAAGTAGTCTTAATTTCTAAATCTTCAGTTTAATTTTACCACTAGAGTACTGCAGTTACACTATACACAGGAGAACACTTTACAGGGAAACTTTATTCTGAGGGAACCTGAGCAGTGAGACAGAGGAAAGGGAAACAAGGATAGAAGCAAAAGACAGGAAGGAGAAAAACAAAGGTGGCAGTCAGAGAAATAAAGGGTTTAAATCAAACATGGCTACAGTAAATAATAATTCTAAAAGGTGTCATTTAGAGTGTTAAAAAAAGAAGCCTGAAGGCCTTGTCTTAATGCGAGGAGCATTCGTAATAAGGTGGATGAATTAGCTGCGCAAATAGAGGTAAACGGATATATGATTGGGATTACGGAAACATGGCTCCAGGGTGACCAAGGCTGGGAACGCAACATCCAGGGGTATTCAATATTCAGGAATGATGGGCGAAAAGGAGGTGGGGTAGCATTGCTGGTTAAAGAGGGGATTAACGCAATTGAAAGGAAGGATATTGGCTCTGATGATGTGGAATCTATGGGTAGAACTGAGAAATACCAAGGGGCAGAAAACGTTAGTGGGAGTGGTATATAGACCTCCAAACAGTAATGTGGAGGTTGGGGATGGCATTAAATGGGAAATTAGAGATGCGTGCAATAAGGGCACAGCAGTTATGGGTGACTTTAATCTACATATAAATTGGGCTAACCAAATTAGTAACAATACTGTGGAGGAGGAATTCCTGGAGTGTATATGGGATAGTTTCCTGGACCAATATGTCGAGGAACCAACTAGAGATCAGGCCATCTTAGACTGGGTATTATGTAATGAGAGGATTATTTAGCAATCTTGTTGTGCGAGGCCCCTTGGGTCGGAGCGATCATATGATAGAATTCTTCATTAAGATGGAGAGTGAAGTAGTTGACTGAGACTAGGGTCCTGAATTTAAATAAAGGAAACTACGATGGTATGATGCGCGAGTTGGGTAGGATTGATTGGGGAATGTTACTCAAAGGGTTAACGGTGGATAGGCAATGGCAAACATTCAAAGACCGCATGGATGAACTACAGAATTTGTACATCCCTGGTGGCATAAAAATAAAACACAAAAGGTGACTCAACCGTGGCTAACCAGGGAAATTAGGGATAGTATAAGATCCAAGAAGAGGACATATAAATTGGCCAGAAAAAGCAGTAATCCTGAGGATTGGGAGCAGTTTAGGATTCAACAAAGGAGGACAAAGGGATTAATTAAGAAAGGGAAAATAGATTGAGAGTAAGCTTGCAGGGAACATAAAAACTGACTCAAAGCTTTTATAGATATGTGAAGAGAAAAAGATTGGCGATGTCAAGCGTAGGTCCCTTGCAGTCAGAATCAGGGGAATTTATAATGGGGAACAAAGAAATGGCAGACCAATTAAATACATACTTTGGTTCTGTCTTTACAAAGGAGGACACAAATAACCTCCCAGAGATGTCGGGGAACATAGGGTCTAATGAGAAGAAGGAACTGAAAGAAATCAGTATTTGTAGGGAAATGGTATTGGGGAAATTGACGGGATTGAAGGCCGATAAATCCCCAGGGCCTGATGATCTACATCCTAGGGTACTTAAGGAAGTGGCCCTAGAAATAGTATTGCTGGTCATCTTCCAAAATTCAATAGACTCGAACAGTTCCCATGGATTGGAGGGTAGCTAATGTTACCCCACTATTCAAAAAAGGTGGTAGAGAGAAAACGGAATTATAGACCGGTAAGCCTGACATCGGTAGTGGGGAAAATGCTAGAGTCCATTACAAAAGATGTAATAGCAGAGCACTTGGAAAACAGTGACAGGATCGGACAAAGTCAACATGGATTTACAAAAGGTAAATCGTGCTTGACTAATCTACTGGAATTTTTTGAGGATGTAACTGGTAGATTAGTTAAGGGAGAACCAGTGGATGCGTATTTGGACTTTCAGAAGGCTTTCGATAAGGTCCCGCATAAGAGATTAGCGTGTAAAGTTAAGGCACATAGGATTGGGGGCAAGGTATTGACTTGGATAGAGAACTGGTTGGCAGACAGAAAGCAAAGAGTTGGAATAAAGGGCTCTTTTTCTGAGTGGCAGGCAGTGACTAGTGGGGTACCGCAGGGATCGGTCCTTGGACCCCAGCTTTTCACAATATATAGTAATGATCTAGACAAGGGAACTAGATGTAATATCTCCAAGTTTGCAGCTGACACAAAGCTGGGTGGGCGTGTGTGCTATGAGGGGGATGCCGAGAAACTCCAGCATGATTTGGACAGGTTGGGTGATTGCGCAGAAGCATGGCAGATGCAATATAGCGTGGATAAATGCGAGGTTATCCACTTTGGTGTCAAAAACAGGAAGGCAGATTATCTGATCTGAATGGCAATAGATTGGGAGAAGGGGAAGTGCAATGAGACCTGGGTGTCCTTGTGCACCAGTCGCTGAAGGTAAGCATGCAGGTGCAGCAGGCGGTTAAGAAGGTAAATGGTATGTTGGCCTTCGTAGCGAGAGGGTTTGAGTACAGAAACAAGGATGTCTTGCTGCAGTTGTACAGGGCCTTGGTGAGACCGCACCTTGAGTATTGTGTGCAGTTTTGGTCGCCTTATCTGAGGAAGGATGTTCTTGCCATGGAAGGAGTTCAGCGATGATTCACCAGACTGATACCTGGGATGGCAGGAATGACTTACGAGGAGAGATTGGGTCGATTGGGCTTATACTCGCTGGAGTTTAGAAGCATGAGAGGGGATCTCATTGAAACTTATAACATTCTGACAAGACTGGACAGACTAGATGCAGGAAGGATGTTCCCGATGGTCAGGGGTCACAGTCTAAGGATAAGGGGTAAGCCATTTAGGACAGAAATGAGGAGGAATTTGTTCACCCAGAGAGTGGTGAACCCGTGGAATTCTCTACCACAGAAGGCAGTGGAGGCCAATTCATTAAATATATTCAAGAAGGAGTTGGATATATTTCTTAAGGCTAAAGGGATCAAGGGATATGGGGAGAAAGCAGGGACAGGGTACTGAATTTGGTTGATCAGCCATGATCTCATTGAATGGTGGAGCGGGCTCGAGGGGCCGAATGGCCGCCTCCTGCTCCTATCTTCTATGTTTCTATGATTTTTAAAAGTTGCATATTCAGTTTATATCATTAAAGGATGTTCGTTGAAATATGGTAGGAAGCATAGAAATTTTCCCTCCACTTGGCAAGCTTGTTATTTTTGTCATGAGGGAAAGTGGAGACCCTTAAAAATCAAGCAAGTTGTTCTGGGCCACTCTAGCAGCTGACTTTAGAGCTGGGCTACCACTTTGACCAGCAAATTGTATGTGGAGTAGAGATTGCAGATTTAGTGTTGGGTATACTAGATCCTGTAAAGGGGACCCTGCTAAGTCTTAAAACTTGTCCTCAGTTAGCAGTGAAAGTGGATTAAAACCACTTCTTGGGAGTCTTTCCTCTTTGGAGATGTCCATGCCAGCACTATCTCCATTTACAATAATGCTACCAAAGTTAGGACTGCACTACTGGTGGCAGTGCTGCAAGGTAAATTGCACTAGTTGCTAATTTGGCTGTAGTGCATTTCGGTACCAGCCAATAGAATGAGTGTAGTCTTCCTGTATGTTTGAACTTTATAATCTTTCTACATTTTTCCTTTTTATCCAACCTGCCGCTTTAACTTCAACAAAGTTGGACAGTGGATTTTAGAATTCATTTTGGCCCTGGAGTGGGAAGGTTATGCTTTCCACAAACAACGCTAGCAGTAAAACAAAGTACATTTGCTGTCTAATATCCATCTGTAATATAATTATCTGTTTACACTTTATCTGTTCCACAATATTATAATGTAGACCCAGAAGCACATAATGGTAATGCGTATCAACTATGAAAACACTTTTTTATCTTTTTGTTGTTGGGACTCCTATTTCTTGGCTTTAAAATCAAAACATAGTTTCAGGGAACTGAGTGGTGCAGTGGAATAGACTTTTTTACCTTTGGGAACTGGGTCCTAATCCAGCCCAGATTGTTCCGTTGAAATTCTGTTCTGCCTGTAAGGGTCCCATGTGAAACTAGTTTGCTCTCTCTCAATCTGGTTCCCAGTAGGTATGGGCTTACAACAAAAAACTCAGTAACTGCATTCATTGACAATCTAGGTGCTTGAAATAGAAGAGTTCTATTCTTCAGTGCTAACATCACCTTGTTCATGAAAAAAAATTAATTGTGGGATCCTATAACTGGATATTGTGTTTGAATTAAGATTGTATATCGCTCAATTTTATTTTGGATCTGGATAGCTCACAACACTGCTACGTGTTTTGCAGGTCTTCTGGAAGAATTGTTCATTTAAAATTGCTTCTTTACTCAGTGGTGAGAATGTGGACTTGCTACCACATGGAGTGGTTGAGGTGATTAGCATAGATGCATTTTAAGGGGAAGCTAGTTAAGTGCATGGGGGAGAAAGGAAGAGAAGAATATATTGATTGGGTGAGGTACAGTAAGGTGGGAAGTGGCTCCTGTGGAACTTAGACCGGTTGGCCCAAATGGCCTGTTTCTGTGCTGTAAATTCTGTGTAAACGTCAATATTTTGGTCTTTTTATTTCTCAAAAATTCACTAGTTTTATATCCAAATGTGAACACTTAAATTTATATTTTAAAAAAAATCCAGCCCTGTCAAACTTCATACATCTCCATTTTAATATGTAAGAAGCATTAAATCTTTGCTATTAAGCGATTTGATCTTAATTCATTTTTCTCTTTTAAAGGAAACACAGCTTTGCATGACTGTGCTGAGTCTGGGAGCCTGGAGATCATGAAGATGTTGCTTAAATATGGGGCCAAAATGGAGAAAGATGGCTATGGGATGACGCCGCTGCTTTCAGCCAGTGTGACTGGTCACCCCAACATTGTGGATTTCCTGACCCAGCACCCACAGACCAGTAAAAGTGACCGTATCGATGCCCTGGAGCTGCTGGGAGCCACGTTTGTAGACAAGAAGAGGGACTTGTTGGGAGCAATGAAGTCCTGGCAGAAAGCGATGGACATGCGATACAGTGATGGGGCTAACCTCCTCACTAAACCACAGCCCCAGCCATTGGTGATGGCTTATGATTATGCCAAAGAAGTAATCTCTGGAGAAGAACTGGAAGCCTTGATTGCTGATCCAGATGAGATGAGGATGCAGGCGCTGTTGATCAGAGAGAGAATACTGGGTCCTTCACACCCTGATACGTCTTACTACATAAGATATAGAGGTGCTGTCTATGCTGATTCTGGCAATTTTGAAAGGTGCATCAACTTGTGGAAGTATGCATTGGATATGCAGCAGAACAATCTGGATCCACTGAGTCCAATGACAGCAAGCAGCTTGCTGTCTTTTGCTGAACTTTTTTCTTTTATGCTGCAAGATCGGACAAAAGGTGTCTTAGGAACTTCGGTGTCTTTCAATGATTTGATGGGAATATTGAGCAAAAGTGTCTTTGAAATAGACAGAGCCATAAAGCAGGTACAGACTCCACCTGACTTGACACAGTTGAGTAAAGCCCTGTCAATAATCCTGCATCTGATCTGTTTGTTGGAGAAAGTGAAATGCAGCTCTGAGCAGGAACATCTCAAGCGGCAAACTATCTACAGGTTTCTAAAACTGAACTCCCGAGGAAAAACTGGGTTTTCCCCGCTTCATCTTGCAGTTGATAAAGACACTACTTCTGTAGGTCGTTATCCAGTTTGTAAATTTCCATCCTTGCAGGTCACTGCAATGTTGCTGGAGTGTGGAGCAGATTTCAATGCAAGAGACTTTGAGGACAACATCCCATTGCACATTGCAGCACGTAACAATCACCCTGAGATCATGAATCTTCTAATTAAGGCGGGTTCACACTTCGACACCACAAACTCCCATAAACAGACTGCCTGCGATTTACTGGATGAGAAGGAAATGGGAAGAAACTTGATTCAGCCCATCAACCATACAACTTTGCAGTGTCTTGCTGCCCGTGCCATAGTAAAACACCAATTTGTTTACAAAGGACAGATCCCAGAAAAACTGGAGGCTTTCATTTTGCTCCACAGATGATCTGAACAATTTTTGGGTTTGTTTTTGGAATGCCTGTAAAAATGGGAAGAAATTGGTCATATGCTTTAGTTTTCATCTGCGTGCTAAGAGATGTTGAATGGATTCAGCAGCTTTTAGTGAATTTTGATGACTGCATGTTTTGTTTTGCCCTCTTGGTCACCTTGCACCCCAATTCATGCACAGTGGTAATGCATGTGCATATAGTATATTGTATCTGTTCATCAGTATTTTAATGGATACCTGATGCTGTATGCTGCTTTGCTTTTGGTTAAGCTTGGGAATGTTTATATTATAGTCTGGAGTTCTAGCAAATCCTCTGCCAAACTTGATTTTGTTCTAATATTTACTAGTAGCAGAATAATATTTTCAAGCTGACTTTTTAAATTTCCCTTTGTGCTGATTAGTGTAGATGCAATATTCACACTTAAAAAAAAAAAAAAACACAACTTTCTGGCATTCTATTTTTTTGACTCTGTACACTGTGGACCATTATTCATCCTGCAAACTGTCGAAGATGGCTTTAACCTCAGCAATACCTTAAGTGCTTTTAAGTTTCCAGTGCAGTGGCTTGGAGAAAAAAAACTGCTTTATGTTGACACATCACTATGCAGATACTGGAATTTGATTGGAACATTGGGTATCTTTCTCATGCTTTTTTTGTGGAGTGCTCATTTGTTTAAAAAAAAAACTTTTGTGCTTTTCAAACTGCATAAAATATTTTGACCACTTACTATTGATGGAAGCACCTATGGGCTTTTTTGTATATAAATATAAATAGGGCTTTACCCTTGAGGTTGCTGCATTTGACTCCCCCTTTAATGTCTGTTACTGAGTGGGGGGGGCGGAAATAAGCTACTTTGATCCACAAGTTAATGCATCTTAAAATGGAGATTTCACATCCTTTTTAATGGCCTTGTACAACAAACTGAAGAGATTTATTTTCTTTAGTTTGAAGAACAGCCTGCCTCCTACAAGATGTTTATTACCAGCTGTGCTTCAAAGTAATTGATATTTAATAAACAATATCTACATTACTGTTGTAACGGGAAGGATGACATTTGAGGGTTAAGTTGGATTCAGGTAATTACTGTAATTCTGCACTTTACTGATACAAATGAATTATGGCACATTGGCCATGTAAAGTCTTAAATGAAGCATTCACAATAAAATGCAAAAAACTGCACTTGCCTTCGCCAGTGTCAAATTGCTGTGTAGCCAACTGATATTCATGGAGTGAAAATATTTCCATGCTGTAAAGGAATTGCTGTTTAATTTACTTGCTGTATATAATCCATAGAATAGCTTCCTTGAATCCACTTATTTCGAATACTTTCAGCCTTGCTTTTTTGCTGGGTTGTATTGCACAAAAGTCACATTTGCTAAATTAGCATTGCTTTACAGAATAGTCACCCATACTTTTCTTGCATGTAAAAGTCTTTTTGGATCTGGTTGTGTGATGTATGTGTTTGTGTTATGTCTATGAAGTGAAATTATTGATCTTTTCAGGTGAATATTATCTTCAGCTAATTTCTGTACCACTTTTTGCACTACCTACTTTATTATTTAAAAATATACCAAGTTTCACAATAGTTGAACTTAATTTTTAAGCTTCCCTGATCTCTGGCTGTGAGGACAGGTGTGGGCACTTAAGTTTCTAAAGTGGCCACAAGGTGCAGCGGAGCTCTTCAGCTATTCACTATATATATTAATGATCTAGACGAGGGAACTAGATGTACTATCTCCAAGTTTGCAGACAACACAATGCTGGGTGGGCGTGTGCTGTGAGGAGGATGCAGAGAAAGTCCAGTATGACTTGGACAGGTTGGGTGATTGGGCAGATGCAGAATAATGTGGATAAATGCAAGGTTATCCACTTGGTGGCAAAAACAGGAAGGCAGATTATTATCTGAACGGCAATAGATTGGGAGAAGGGGGAAGTGCAACGAGACCTGGGTGTCCTTGTACACTAGTCGCTGAAGGTAAGCATGCAGGTGCAGCAGGTGGTTAAGGCGGCAAATGGTATGTTGGCCTTCATAGCAAGAGGATTCGAGTACAGGAGCAAGGATGTCTTGCTGCAGTTGTACAGGGCCTTGGTGAGACCACACCTTGAGTATTGTGTGCAGTTTTGGTCGCCTTATCTGAGGAAGGATGTTGTTGCCATGGAGGGAGTGCAGCGAAGATTCACCAGACTGATACCTGGGATGGCAGGAATGACGTATGAAGAGAGATTGGGTCGATTAGGCTTATACTCGCTAGAGTTTAGAAGAATGAGAGGGGATCTCATTGAAACTTATAAAATTCTAACAGGACTAGACAGACTAGATGCAGGAAGGATGTTCCTGATGGCGGGGAAGCCCAGAACCAGAGGTCACAGTCTAAGGATAAGGGGTAGGCCATTTAGGACAGAGATGAGTAATTTCTTCACCCAGAGTGGTGAACCTGTGGAATTCTCTACCACAGAAGGTAGTTGAGGCCAATTTAAATATATTCAAGAAGGAGTTAGATATATTTCTTAAGGCTAAAGGGATCAAGGGATATGGGGAGAAAGCAGAGACAGGGTACTGAATTTGGATGATCAGCCATGCTCTCATTAAATGGAGGAACAGGCTTGAGGGGCCGAATGGCCTACTCCTGCTCCTATCTTCTTTGTTTCTATGTTACCCCAGCTTGACATTGTACTGGAGGAAAATTCATGTGGTGAGCTCAGCCAACGTGAGTCAGCTTTGCTTTGTGGTGGGGTGGGGGCGCAGAGAGCAGGGTGGAAGAGGGAGAAATAGTATGATGGGGGCTATATTGTAATAGTAAAACCATTTTACAGCGACATAATTGAATGCAAAACTACATGGCAAGAAGCCTGTCCTATATGAATTGGGGGGAGCAGGGGTGTGTAACTCAAAACATTGTGGAAAAACACTGAACTGTTAAGTTTATTAGCTTACTGCACAACTTGCTGTGATTGGGTGGATGCTTTATCATTTCCCAGCATGGTCACTAACCTGGCCTACTAATTTTTCACCAAGCCCTGTAATAGTGTCTTCAATGATTTTATTGAATTTTCTCCAGATGCATGACTACCACTCATATTAGGATAGGCCCTTAATGATCACTACCCATCAAACTCCCGCTGAGAAGGTCAAAAAACAGTCAAACGGTTGGTCTGAAAAATCAATGCAGATAGAAAATATTGAAGACTTAGAAATGGGCTTGAACTTCCTAGGGCATTAAACAAAAACAGTAATATTTTAAATGGATATAGTAGAATGAAAAATTGTGTATTTGTTTCTCTACATTTGTGCCTTTTTTAAATTTAAAGACACACTTTTCCCTAATGAAATGGATGAGTTGCAGACCTATTGCCCAACTGCCTACACTGAATTTGCAGCTAGTTGTTTAAAAGGTGTCCGAACTGCATGAGTTTTAAATTTTCCCCATGTGTAGAAATATCATGATTAGGAACTCAGTGTAGGAAGTGGCTGTCGTCGTGCTTTTTGGAACAGCGTATGGTAGGGACTATTCTGTAGCTGTTTAATTAATTGAATTTGCCCAGTTGGCTTCTAGAAGTAAAACAATTTGGTTGTATTTTAAATGGGATGGAACAATCTTGGTGTATGGATTTTAGTGTACATGGAGTATTATAAAAGTGAATTTTCTTGACCCCCAATCTGGTGATTTACTGATTCCCCTGCCAGGACTTTGGGGAGAGGTGTAAAATATGCTGCTCTCACCTTCGAGCAAGTGATTCAGTGTTGAGAGAGGTTGGAGAACAGCTTGCTCTCCTACCTTAGCTGGGTAGTGGTGTCAGAGTTAAGTAATTTAATAAATCAAGCAAAATTTTCAATTTAGTTTGCACATAAGAAATGATCAGCGTAGGCCAATCGGCCCTTTGAGTCTGCTCCGCCATTCCATAAGATCATGGCTGATCGACCTCAACTCTACCTTCCCACACTATATTGCTATATCCCTTGATTCCCTTAATATCCAAAAATCTATCTTGTCTATCTCAGCCTTGAATATACTCAATGACTGACTGAGCAGCCACAGCCCTCTGGGGTAGAGAATTCCAAAGATTCACAACCTTTTGAGTGAAGAAATTTCTCCTCCTCTCGGTCCTAAAGGCCAACCCCTTATTCTAAGACTGACGCGCCCCCCCCCCCCCCCCCCCCCAACCCTAGTTCTAGACTCCCCAGCCAGGGGAAACCATCTCCCTGCATCTACCCTGTCAAGCACTGTAAGAATTTTATATGTTTCAATGAAATCACCCCCTCATTCTTCTAAATTCTAGGGAATGTAGGCCTAGTCTCTTCAATCTCTCCTCAGGACAATTCCCACCCCCCCCCAACCAAAAAAAAAAAAAATCCCAGGAATAAGTCTGGTGAACCTTTGCACTCCCTCTAAGGCAATTATATCCTTCCTTGGGTAAGAAGACCAAGACTGCACAGTACTCCAGGTGTGGTCTTACCAAGGCCCTATATAATTTCAATAAGATAAGATTTATTTACTCTTGTACTCCAATCTTTTTATAATAAAGGCTAACATACCATTTGCTTTCCTAATTGCTGTACCTGCATGTTAACTTTGTCATTTGTGTACAAGGCCACCCAGGTCCCTTTTGAATATCAACATTTCCCAATCTTGCCATTTTAAAAAATGTTCTGCTTTTCTATTTTACGTGCCAAAGTGGATAACTTTACATTTCTCCACATTATATTCCATCTGCCATGTTCTGGCCCACTTACTTAACCTGCCTATATCTCTTTGCATCCTCCTCACAACTTACTTTACCACCTAGCTTTATCAGCAGCAAACCTGGATAAATTACACTCAGTCCCCTCATCTAAGCCATTGATGGGGGATTGTAAATAGCCGAGGCCCAACCACTGATCCTTGCGGTACCCCACTAGTTACAGCCTGCCAACCTGAAAATGACCTGTTTATTCCTACTCTCTGTTTTCTGTCTGTTGACCAATCCTCACTCCATGCTAATATTCCCAATCACGAGTCCTAATTTTGTGTAATAGTCTCTTGTGTGGCACCTTATCGAATGCTTTCTGAAAATCCAAATACACTACATCCACTGGTTCCCCCTTATCTACCCTGCTGGTTACAACCTCAAAAAAAACTCTTAAGTTTGTCAAACATTTCATATATCTGTGTTCACTGCCCAATAATATGATTTTCTAAGTGCCCTATTACCATGTCCCGAGTAATAAGATTCTAGCATTTTCCCTACTACTGATGTCAGGCTAACTGGTCTATAGTTCCCTGTTTTCTCTCTCCATCCTTTCTTGAATAGCAGGGTTACATTTGATACCTTCCAATCTGCGGGGACCATTCTAGAATCTAGGGAATTCTGGAAGATCCAAACCAACGCATCCAGTAGCTGTAGTCGCATCAAAACCCTAGGATGTAGGCCGTCCGTTCCAGGGGATTTGTCGGCTTTTAGTCCCATTAATTTCTCCAGTACTATTTCTTTACTAATACTACTCATTCTCACTAGACCTTTGGTTCCAATGTTCCTGTTAAGCTGCATGACCACGCAGTCATCTGCAAGGTCCCGTGCAGGCCGCTCACCGGCTTTCACATTGTAGATACCACGCATGTGCAAATATTTGAATGGGCCACGAAGGACGCAGTGCAGCTTACAGGGGACGTTGCTTGGTTCTCCACTATTTCCAGAATGTTTTATGTCTTCCATGAGGACAGATACAGAGTATTTGTTTAATGTTTCTACCATTTTCTTCTTCCTGTTATAATTTCTGCCTGACCCACGTTTACTTTTGCTAATCTTTTTACATACCTATAGAAGCTTTTACAATCTTTTTAAGTCTCTTGCTAGCTTACTCATTCTATTTTCTGTCACTTGATCAATTTCTTGGTCCTCCTTTGCTGAATTCTAAAGTCCTCCCACTCCACAATCTTACTATTTTTGGCCACATTACAAGCCTCTTTAATCCAATAGTATCTTTAGCTTCTCTTGTTAGCCATGGTTGGACTGTTTTTTCCTGTTTTGGTGGGGGAGGGGTGGGTTTATTCCTTAAGGGAATTTATATTCGTTGTGAATTATGAATTATTTCTTTAAATGTTTATCTGCCATCATATCTTTTAATCTAGTTTCCCAACCTTCCACTGCCAACTCACCTCATACCTACATAGTTTGCTTTATTCAGATTTAAGACTACTTTTGGACTTAACTAAATCACTTTCAAACTCAATACAAAATTCATATGATCACTGCACCCCAGAGGCTCCTTTACTACAAGGTTATTAATTAACCCTGCCTCATTGCACAATACTAATCTAAAATAGCCTGTTCCCCAATTGGTTCCTCGACATACTGGCCTAGAAAGCCATCTTGAATGCATTCCATGAACTTGTCCTCCGTATTACTGCAAATTTGGTTTGCCCAGTCTTTATGTAGATTAAAGTCCCCTGTGATTACTGTATTACCCTTGTTATATGCACCTCTAATTTCCTGATATATACTATGCTTGGCACTACAACTACTATTGTGGGGGCCTATAAACTACACCCGCTAGTGTTTTCTGCCCCTTGTTTCTTCGCTCCATCCAAAGTGATTCTACATCTTGTTTTTCTGAGCTAAGATCATTTCTCTCTACTGACTTTATCCCATCCTTTATTATCAGGGCGCTACATCCCTTTGTTGCTGTAAGTTAGTTGTCTCATCTAGCTTGGATGTTGATCTTTTCACTTGCCACTGAAACCAAGTATCTATGTATCCTGGCCAACATTTATTCCCTCAACTAATAACACCAAAATAATGTAACTAACCATTTATATCATCATTTTTCTGCTTGTGGAGCCTTATGGTGTGCAAACTGGCTTCTGTGTTTGCTTTCAGAATGGTGACTACACTTAAAGAAACTAATTAGCTTTGAAGTGCTTTGGTATGTCCTGAGGATGTGAAAGGTAATGCCTTGGGGTTTTGACTGGTCCTTGCATCCTTGAATAGGGAAGTGTAAGTGGAAATTGCTTTGGTAGTTGTCATGGAGGGGCAGCTTTGGATAGCACTTGGTGACGCACATGTCCTCTATGTCCTAAGGGGTGTCACCAGGGGAGGGGGCGTGTAGCAGTGGGTTGTCTCCCTGGAGGAAGGTTTGCAGCAGCCATCACAATAGAAATTTGGGAGACATTTTTAAAATTACTCTTTCAATTTAATATTGGTCTGGACTGTCCTATCTCATCCTTAAAATAACTATTTACACATACAACTAGAAATGTGCTGAGTAAAGTTTCACACATGGCCATTAACATTTCAGTACCAGGTCCAAAGGGCCAATCTTCATGTTTGAGCCTCAGCAAGATATTCTGTGGAAGTGTCACACCAATTATGATCCTTTCCTCACCTGGCATCCACATGCATACTTTCAACAGAAACTCTACCGTATTTCTATTTTCCTCTCCAGTCCTGGTGCGGAGGCCAATGGTAGTGTCCCTACTACCACTTGTGTGAAATGATTTTAAAAGAAACTTGCATTTATATAGTGCCTTTCACAACTTCTGGATGCCCCAAAGCGGTTTTACAGCCAATGAGTTAACTTTTTCTTTTGAAATGTAGTCGCTGTTGTAACGTGGGAAATGTGGCCACCAATTTGCACACAGCAGGGTCTCTCAAACAGCAAAGTGATGACCAGATCTGTGTTTTTTTTTAGTGATGTTGATTGAGGGATAAATAATTGGCCACAACACCAGAGTTAATTCCCCTGCTTTTAAATAGGGAAAGCCGCACATGTGCGATATTTTGAATGGGCCTTGCAGCCCCTTAAAGGGACCATGCACCCCCAAAAAAATTAAAGTTGAACATTGGTTGAAATGTATTTTAATAGAAAAGATGTGAGTAGTTGGTTGCCTGCTTTTAATTCTGAAAGTCCACAGTATGAATGGCTGGAGGAGCAGCTCTGAATGGCTTTTCCACTTTGGCTTTCCTAATTGAAGTAGCAGGAGAGCTTCTCCAGCAATTTCTACTTTGTGTAATGTATTGTCGGGATACCTAGTGATTATTTGTAAAGTATGATTAAGGAAAACTAAAATAACGAGTGCCCATTTTGTAATTCAGTAGAATTCCCCAGCAGCACAATTGTTGGTAAAACAGAATATTCTATAATAAACCACTTTGTCAACTGTACTTGTGCTTTGTTTACACTTAAACCAGCTTGGCAGTGCATTTAGTTATTAGCAGAGCAGGAGTAACTAATATAAATCCTGTTGTATCCACCAAACAAAACAAATCTCTGGTGAGAATGATTTCCCCTCCCTGCTGAAATTGTGGTTGTGATGAAGGTCCTTCTGGTCCAGGAAATGAAAATAATTAAACATCTAGTGGTCTAATAGCTTTTCCTGCTACAGCACTTTGGGGGGAAAAATTGGGTTGCTTTGTGCCCAGGGGCGCAAAGCCCCTAGCATCTGGGCGCGGCGCCGCTAACGCCTCCCACGAAATTCGTAGCCGGTAGCGCCCCGCAGCGCTGTGCCTCCGGTGATGACAACGTCACAAACTTCGACTGCGCTCCCTGACCTATTGCCAGACGATATGTCTGACAGGGTGAGGGTGGTGTTTGTGCCACCACAGCAGTTTTTTTAAAGGGGCAGGTGCTGGCAGGCGGCCAGGAAAAAAATTCATTCGGGGTGATGGCCGCAATCGCTCAGCCCTGCAGTACTGCGGCACTACGTGCCGACGTTGCACGTAGCACCGCGATATTCAGTGGTAGCGCCCCAGGAAGGAGGTGGAGCGCTTCCAGTAGCGCCCCGCCTCTTGCTTGGGGCGCTACCACTAAATTTAAGGTGCAAGGGCAAGGTTAGTGCCCCAAAGGGGGCGCCACCAAATTTTCCCCCCATTTGTATATTAATATGGATCATTAAAATTTTACCAGTTGCCAGTCAATCCACTCTATCTACCTGTAATAGCATTTTCTACTGCATTTGCTGATGTGTGTTGGGTAAATAGACCTATTGTGGCATTGCATAGGCCTGTTGCTCAGTTTGTTTGCCAATGAGGAGAATATGTGTGAATTATCACCATTTCTGCCTGACTTGCATATTCAGCATATGCTGAAAAATTCCCAAACTGGTTGCCATTAAAATACTGTTAATACCAAAGGTCTGAGCCATCTGTGACTTGCCTTAATTGTGAATGTTCACAGTAAAAAAAAAAAAAAAGTTTATATAGGTATTGATATTCCAGATGGAATAAGATCACCCTCGAGTATAGAAAGCTTGTTCTGCAGATTATACATTCATTTTGCAAAGTATTAATCTGAACTTTTAGATTGAATTTGTGTTTAATGTAAAAGAATTTAGTAATGACTTTTCAGCACTTCAGGTGGAACTCTGCTTTAAAAAAAAAGGCTTTCTTGCTGACATTGAGGTTTAAAGCGTTGAGTTTAATTAATTATATATTTTGAATAACTGGACAGAAACTTAACTATTAGAATACCATAATGTCTATTCTGCTTGGTGACAAACTTCCAGGCAGACACTTTTAAGGATGAATGTGAGTGACTTCACACAAAGACCACAGTAGACTGTTTCAACCAAACTAATCATGCTTAAGACTTTGTCAATGAATAAGGATGTAGGCTTAAGGAGAGTTGTCAATGTGCAGGGTTAGTAGTTGAAGCAGAAGCCATGTTGATATTCAAGATTAAATTGGATAAGTGGGCGAAGGAAAAAGGGATATTTGAATAGGTGGATAAATGTAATTAGAACTATTTGCTTGCATGGAGTGTAAACGCTGACGTGGCCTAGTTGAGTCAAATGGCCTGTTTCTGTGTTGTAACTTCTGTGTGTTAACTGAAAGTTCCCTTTCTCTTCACTTGACCAATTATTTGCTGTCAGCCCAGTCAATTATAAACTGCTAACTTGGGGTGTGTGTGTGAGAGAAATTCATCTGATGTCCTTACTCACTTGGCATGCTGGAAGAATGGCAGTGAAAAAACGTTACTAAATATGCAGAGAAGTAGTTAATCAGGCAATGTTCATTTCTTGAAGCCACTTTTTAACTACCTACAGACAGAAAACATGGACAGGGTGCATAATCAAATCTTGCCGTACTAGACAGAGGGTTATACACTGTTTCCTAAATTTTAATAAGCATGTGACAAATCTTAGCGACTGGCTTACGTGATGTGCTTCTGTGTCCTGGGGAGGGGCTGAAGATAATGGCCTAATCCTGCTCCTATGTTTCTAAAGTTGATGTTGAGACCAGAGAGTTTTAGGGTGCCCAGGAGAAAGATGAGAGATTATTGCTGAAGCTTCTGTTGAACTTTGTTGGAACCGTCTGAGGCCAATGACTGACTGAGAAATCAGATTGGCATATGATGGAGAGTTAGTGGCAAATCATAGGTAGCTCGAGTTGCACTTGTGGACAGAATAGAGCTGTTCAGCAAAATGATCACCTAATCTGAGTTTCCTTTCCCTAATGAAGAGACTGCACCATGAGCAGCAAATACAATATACTAGAATGGAGGAAGTACAAAAAAATTCCTGTCTCTCTTGTGGAAGCAGTGTTTGGGGCACTGGACAGTGGTGTTGCATCTCCTGTGTTTACATATGAAGTTGCTGGAGCAGGACAGCTTGAAATTGGGAGTGGTGGAAGAGTGAGCCAGGTATCTTGGAGGGAAAGCAGAGAGGGGAGAGGAAGATGTGTTTGGTGGTGGGATTATGTAGGTGGCATAAATTGCAGCAGATGCTCTGGTGAATATGAAGGCTAGTGGCATGGAAGGTGAGGACCAGGAAACCCTGCCACGGTTGTGAAAGGAGGGAGAGGAATGAGAGCAGAAGAACAGGAAATGGAATGTACCTGACCATAAGCCCTGTTGATCACAGCAGAGGGAATCTGTAGCTGAGGGAAAAGGAGGATATTTCCAAGTCCTGAACTGGCCTACATGCTTTGTAAATTATATGAAGTTCTTGAGAATATAAGGGTTAATGCAGTTTTAGAGTTCCAAAGTCACTTAATTGTTTTAAATGTTTTATCCTGTGTCAAAACCAGTAAACTTAACTGTAAAAGCAGAATAACACTGTCAATGCAACTTGAGGTGTGATGTCTTATAAGGCAAACTGCTTAAAGAACCCACCCAATTTTTCCTTGCCTCTGCACAGCTAAAACCAGAACTTGTGGATGCTGTGAAAGGTTAGTGAAAACTGGTTTGGCAAAGTGAAGCAGAAAATTGCGATAAATGCAACAACAACAAAAAAAAGCCGGTGAGCTGCAGGGTTCTGTTTTCACTTCCCCTGTAGTTTTTCCTAAATTCAGAAATGAGTTGGAGACCAATACATCCAATATAAAACTTTTGGATCAATTTTACAATGATGCACACTACTGCTGATAGAAACGTGGCAGGGTGATTACAAGGCTGAGAGGAGAATATGCTTGCCAAATCTCTCCCTGTCCTGCATATCCCAACAACCTCCGGATGGGTAGGGGCAGCAAGTTCTTGCTGAAAATAGGGAAGTGCTTATTTTATACACACGCAACTTCCTGTGAGTCATGTTTGAAATATGAAATGTTTTCAGCCTATCCATAAAAATAGGCATTTTAGGTAGCAAAGTTGAGTGCTGACGGGAAGTCAGTGTTTAAAGGGAAACTGCCATTATTTTCAATGTGATTTTTGCAGCATGGAGTTTATTTTTGATTGAATATTTGTTTAGCCCCACTTTATATTCACACTATGCATGCCAAGAGTCTTGACGGTATCATTTTCAGCTGTTGTAATTTACATTTGGACCATGGACATTAGACGTTAGAATATCTTAGAATTTGAGTGTACAGGTGCACTTGCCTGGATTTCTGATAAACTTTCTGTTTTAGACTGTGATTAACAAGTAGCTGTGATAGTGTTGTGCTGCATGCTGGAACATAACCTTCAGCCAGGCCTGACGCTGGATGTACAACAGCACTTGCCTTTTATATCTTGGGCTTATTCCAGGGGACATTATGAAAATCAGTTCCTCTGCAGTGCTTAGATATATCAAGCACTTGACTGATGCCTTGTTTACTAAAGCAAGCAATTAAATCACTTTTCTAATAGACAACTAGCAGTAACATAAGCAGACACTACTTTTTCCAAAAGTTCAGGACATCAGTGATACCATCCATGTGCCCCTAATCCATCAAAGTTCAGCTTGTCTGTGACCATAGCACAGAATGACTCTGGTCAAATCACACTTCCCAGGCAGCAGTTATGATGCCTATGTTTGAATGCAATCCACTGTGTAGGGGGTGGTGTGTGCCCAGTCAGCTCTGCCCCTGACTGTCTGGTTCAAATCGCTCCCACACCCCTGGGTTCTAGACACCGGACTTAGATACAGGTGGCGATACAGAAAGAGTAGACAATTGGTTTGGTACAAGAAAACCGTAATTTTATTAAAAGGCGCAACAATATTACAACACTGGAAAAATCACTAGAATAATTACAGGCATATAAAGTTACACTTAGTTGGGAATGGGGAACACACGGCACAACGAGGGAACAATCACGTTAATCCCCCTACCCTTGTCCCACCCCCAATACCTAACTAGATTGAGCTAAGAGGGGCCAGGGATTTATGCTCACCAATGGGGTTTCCTTGACGGTTTGAAACCTGTCGATTTAAGCCGGTTGTGGTTTTGGGGTTCGCTCTTTGTGTCCTTTGGGGCCTGCTGTCATCACGTGGTCCCAGGGTGTGGCGGTGGAGTCGTCTGAGTAAAGTACCCTCTTTTTCTCCATTTAAAGAGTAAAGTCTTTGGGTACTTTACCTTGCAGAATGGTTGTTCTTCTGGTGGTGGTCTGGTCGTTGAAGGTTTTGTTGTGGTTGGGGTTTGGTTGGCGGTCTAGTTTGTTACCGCGGTGCTCGTGGTCGTCAGATGCCCTTTCCACCCATGCATCGAATGTCAGCTTACCGGGGTTTGTGCCCGCTCGTCCCCAATGCTTCTTTGTCACTGCCCTTCTCTGCTTATCGGCCTTGCCGTTCATCTCGTCTTGTCTGTCCGCGTATGGCCCCCGTGTGTGTTGAGTTGGGTCCTGTTCTCCTCCCGCATATGGCCCCCGGTGTTGCAATGGGTGTCCTCAGTGTTAGGGCGGGAAGAGAAGAGCAAGCGGGGAAGAGAGCGCCTGGCTACCGGTGGGCCTGCAATTATACCGGTTCTTCAATTCCCTTATCTGCACGCCAAATCAGGTCAGTTCTTTGTTTAATTTTGGCAGGCTCATCTAAAGTGTTTAGTCATTCACCTTAACGGCTTTTGGGGTGGTTGTCTCCTTGTTTTAACAGCTTCAGTATCCTGGCTGTTTGTCATTTATGAATGTTTAATTGCCTTTTCCTGGCTTGGTGGCTCCTTTGAGCGGTTACCGATTATGTATGCAAAAAGTTAATGGCCTCAAGATTACGTCTATCCTGAGTTAACTGTTTCTAGATGAAAGATGCATATTCTGTGTTTACCTAGCTGTCTGGCTTTAGAAAAATGACAGTCTTCCACACAGATCCATGCATGTTAGGTTTCATTTCAGGATTTGAATGGGCCTGCCTTTTGCAGGGCCTTGCTTTTTAAAATCCTGCGGGCCTCGGTCACGAGGTTTCAGAAGCCATTTTCTTTCGGGTACTCTTTTTAATAACTTGTCCATACAGGGTCTCTTTATCCATAACTTTTGGGGAATGTGGGAATTTTGAGAACCCTACAATTGTGTCCCCATTATTTGACTCAGAGGGTAAGGTTAGCTCCAAGGAAACAACGGATATCCTCTTGAGCTGTGGCTCATGACACTTCTATGACAGCTGCTGTGCATTGGTCCAATGAAGTGCATGCAACTACCAGAATCAATATCAAACATGTCATAGTCAAGTTGAAGCAGTGCTTGATGGGTCATCCTCTAATAGTTTTTTTTATTTGTTCTTGGGATATGGGTGTTGCTGGCAAGGCCAGCATTTATTGCCCATCCCTAGTTGCCCCCTTGAGAAGGTGATGGTGAGCTGGCTTCTTGAACCGCTGCAGTCTATGTGGTGAAGGTACTCCCACACTGCTGTTAGGTAGGGAGTTCCAGGATTTTGACCCAGCGACTATGAAGGAACGACGATATATTTCCAAGTCAGGATGGTGTGTGACTTGGAGGGGAACTTGGAGGTGGTGGTGTTCCCATGAGCCTGTGGTCCTTGTCCTTCTAGGCAGTAGAGGTGGGTTTGGGAGGTGCTGTTGGAAGTCTTGGCGAGTTGCTGCAGTGCATCTTGCAGATGGTACACACTGCAGCCACGGTGCGACGGTGGTGGAGGGAGTGAAAGTTTAAGGTGGTGGATGGGGTGCCAATTAAGCGGACTGCTTTGTCCTGGATGGTGTCGAGCTTCTTGTGTTGTTGGACCTGTGCTCTTCCAGGTAAGTGGAGAGTATTCCATCACACTCCTGACTTGTGCCTTGTAGATGGTGGAAAGGGAGTCAGGAGGTGAGTCACTCACAGCAGAATACCCAGCCTCTGACCGGCTCTTGTAGCCACAGTATTCCATTAACCGGTCCAGGTAGGGAGAGGTCGGGGGGGTTCGGCCCGACTGCCTGCCTCTCTTCCGTGGTTATGTTTGCGCCTGGGTGTCCCTGGAAATGGAGCATGTGGTGAGCACTGGTATGCTTGAGGCCTTCCGTGACTGGTGGCCACCGGAGGGACTGGAGTGCTTCACCCCGGCAACAAAATTCTAATTTGGTTTAAGTTTCATTTAAATTCGGTTTAATTTGCGGTTTATTGGTTATGCCCCTTTTAAAAGGGGGCACTTCCTTTTTGTATTGGTGATGGCACCAGCCATCAATCGCTGAAATCAACATAAAAGGTGTAGCCACATTATTTATGCAGCTGGTCCAGTTGAGTTAATGGTGACCCCCAGAACATTGATGGTGGGGGATTTGACAATGTTAATGCCATTGAACATCAAGCAGAGGTGGTTAGACTTTCTCTTGTTGGAAATGGTCATTGCCTGGCACTTGTGTGGCATGAATGTTACTTGCCACTTATCAGTCCAAGCCTGACTGATGTCCAGGTCTTGCTGCTTGCGGGTATGCACTGCTTCATTTTCTGAGGAGTTGCGAATGGAACTGAACACTGTGCAATCATCAGTGAACATCCCCACTTCTGACCTTATGTTGGAGGGAAGGTCATTGATGAAGCAGCTGGAGATGGTTGAGCCTAGGACGCTGCCCTGAGGAACTCCTGCAGCGATGTCCTGGGGCTGAGATGATTGGCCTCCAACAACCACAAACATCTTCCTTTGTGCTAGGTATGACTCCAGCCAGTGGAGAGTTTTCCCCCCCGATTCCCATTGACTTCAGTTTTACTAGGGCTCCTTGGTGCCACACATGGTCAAATGCTGCCTTGATGTCAAGGGCAGTCACTCTCACCTCACCTCTGGAATTCAGCTCTTTTGTCCATGTTTGGACCAAGGCTGTAATGGGGTCTGGAGCCAAGTGGTCCTGGCAGAACTCAAACTGAGCATCGGTGAACAAGTTATTGGTGAGTAAGTGCCGCTTGCTAGCACTGTCAATGACGTCTTCCATCGCTTTGCTGATGATTGACAGTAGACTGATGGGGTGGTGATTGGCCGAATTGGATTTGTCCAGCTTTTTGTGAAACTGACATACCTGAGCAATTTTCTACTTTGGCGGGTAGATGCCAGTGTTATAGCTGTACTGGATCAGCTTGGCTAGAGGCGCGGCTAGTTCTGGAGCACAAGTCTTCAGCATTACAGCCGGGATGTTGTTGGGGCCCATAGCCTTTGCTGTATCCGGTGCACTCAGCCGTTTCTTGCAGTCTCCAAGATAATTATAAATAGAATCATAGAAAGTTACAGCACGGAAGGAGGCCATTTCAGCCCATCGTGTCCACGCCGGCCAACAAAGGTATCCAGCCTAATCCCACTTCCCAGCTCTTGGTCCGTAGCCCTGCAGGTTACAGCATCCCAAGTGCACATCCAAGTACTTTTTAAATGTGGTTAAGGTTTCTGCCTCTACCACCCTTTCAGCCAGTGAGTTCCAGACCCCCTCAACCCTCTGGGTGAAGAAATTTCCCCTCAAATCCCCTCTAAACCTTCCACCAATTACTTTAAACCTGGTTTTTGACACCTCTGCTAAGGGAAATAGGTCCTTTCTATCCACTTTATTTAGGCCCCTCATAATGTTATACACCTCAAGGTCTCCCAGCAGCCTCCCCTGTTCCAAGGGAAACAAACCCAGCCTATCCAGTCTTTCCTCATAGCTAAGATTCTCTATTCCCAGCAACATCCTTGTAAATCTCCTCTATACCCTCTCTAGTGCAATCACATCTTTCCTGTAATGTGGTGACCAGAACTGCACGCAGTACTCTAGCTGAGACCTAACTAGTGTTTTATACAGTTGAAGCATAACCCCCCTTATCCTTGTATTCTATGCCATGGCTAATAAAGGCAAGCATTCCGTATGCCTTCCTAACCACCTTATGCCTTCCTGGCCTGCTACCTTCAGGAATCTGTAGACATGCACTCCAAGGTCCCTTTGTTCCTCTACATTACTCGGTGTGCTACCATTTAATGTGAATTTAAAAAGTTGCAAATGCTGGAAAGCTGAAACAAGAACAGAAAATGCTAGAAACACTCAACAAGTTAGTCAGGAGAAGGGAACAAACAAGTTAATGTTTGAGGTATAACCCTTCATCAGAACAGTGGTCTCTCCACAGATGCTGAATGAATTGCTGAGTGATTACCATGGTTTCTGAGTTTACTCCAGGATCATTGTAATTTGCTGTATATTCCCCAACTCAATGTCCAGCAGAATATAATTATGAAGTCTGATGAAATCAACCAGGATAATCAAACATTTGTGAGACACTTTATCGTATATCTTCTGAAAATCCATATAAACTACATCTGCATTCCCATAAACTATCCCATAAATCACTTTTTAAAAGCTGTTACATTAGTCAAATATGATTTGCCTTTAACAGATCAATGTTGACTAGCCCATGCTTTTCTAAATACTCACTAATTTTATCTTAAATTATGATTTCTAGGAGTTTGGCCACAGCTGATGTTAGACTAACTGATCTATAGTTATCCAGTTCATCCTTTCTTGAGAAATACTTGGTTACACTCGTTTCATGGCACTATTTACATATTTAAGGAGCTATTGAAGAATTGTGGCCACAACCTCTGCCCTACTCTTTGATGAGGACATGAGTCCCAGCAACAATCTCCAGCTCTACGTTCCTCTGCCACAACCCCCTCGGTCATCTCTTGCGTCACTTGCGTCAGATACTGTTGCCAGGATAGTGTTAGTGAAGATGTGGCACCAGGCCATTAACCGAGCACAAGCAAACCAGAGGAGTGATGAGCGGGTGAGGATGTGCCACCTTCCCAGCAGAGGCAAAAGAAAAAGCTGCCCGTGGCTTTGGAGTCATGGGAGCCCTCAATCTCTTGGATGCTGAACTGATGGGAAAGAGGACAAATAGGTTAATCCCTCATGTTGGTTCCTGCACAACCTAACACAGGCCTAGTCTGGCAGTTATGTCCTTCAGGACTTGGCCAGTTGAATCAGTGGTGGTACTACCAAGCCACTCTTGGCGATAGATATTTAAATCCTCCACCCTTGGTACATTTTATGCCCTTGCTTTCTTTAGTGCTTCCTCAAATGATTGTGGAGACTGGGGAGAATATATACTGTTATCTTCAAAGATGGGTTTAAAAGAAATCATGGCTGGGAAATTCCTCAGAGTTGCTCCTGCTCCACCAATGTTACTTTGCTGGAAGTACGAATGGGATTTCAGCTGCCCTTCCAGCTAAGTAACACCAGCAGAGTGGGAGCATCTCCGAGGAATTTCCCAGCTCATATCTTCAAATATACATTAAAGTATTGTGTACGTGTACTAAAACAATATGCCTTTGCCAGCTCCCGACTCAACTATTCCAAAGCTCTCTTGGCCAGCCTTCCAACTTCCATAAACCTTAACTCATACAAAACTTTGCTGTTTCACGCCAAGACCTGCTCATCCATCACTCCATCCCTGCTGGCCTACATTGGCTCCCATTCCCCCAAAGACTCCTATTTAAAATCATCACTCCTTTGTTTAAATACTTACATGGCCTTGCCTCGCCCTGTAACCACCTTGAGCTCTACATTCCCTCCAGAACTCCCTGTTTCTTCATCTCTCCATCTCTGGCCTCTTGTACATCCTGTCCTTCCTTCGCCCCACTGTGCCTTCAGCTGCCTAGACAACAATTAAACTTACATTTACATAGAGCCTTTAACGTAGTAAAATGTCCCACTATAGTATTGCTGCCACTGCTCTCTGACTATTTTAATGAATATTGTGGTGGAAAGTAAGCTCTCATACCATGCATCAAAGCCTTTGTTTTACTTAAAACACATTGAAGGAGAATCCAAAATGAATTATCAATCTGAAAAACTAGCATCACACTTCAAAAGTGACGACATTATCACCGTCTTAAGAAAGATCCTGCAGAGGACCAAGAACGTTAGAGTATGTTTATGATATTCTGTCAAACATCTCAGTATTTTTAAAGCTGCCAAATACCTTTATAAAAGTATAAATTCTCTCAATGGTACGATATTTTGCCTCTGCTTAGTTCCATGTCCCACTATCTGAGGGATGTTTCAGGCTGGAATTCAGCTAGACTGACCTTAAACTAGATTGACCACTATCGTAGAGCAGTACATGTGTTCCTTGCACCAGCATGTGACATTCTACAAATTGTTTTAATATTGTTTTTAACATCCTAATTTCCAAAATACACACACATTCCAGCCAGAGCCATACAATGAGGAATGAGCTTTAACCGTTTAGATATAAATGTATTTTGATACATCTGGTTTGCCTGACTGACTCTAGATTAGGAGAATCATCTTCAGATTATAATGTATTTTTTGCTCCTCTTTTCTCTGGTTATCTTCTGAAAAGAATGACTCTAGCTGGGGTATGGTTCCACAGGTGACCTTTTGGTACCTCGCTCAAATAGCCATTCTTGATCTCAGCCTAGATAGAGAGTGATGATCTGTTATTCAGCCACAGGGATATCACAGCTGAGTCTAATCCTGTCCATCCATATGCAGTTACCAGAAGAGGTTTCTGGTTAGAGAATCAGGAATGGGAACCTTGGTTGACTTTTTACCTTACTGGTACAGGGGTGTGGGAACCAATTGTCAGACTCTTTTTGAAGCCAGTTTTTCCTTGAGGGCATCACATTTACAGAATTAATTTCTTTGGGACTCTGGGCACATATTATAAATCTGTGCTAAAGTCTTCATCTTCCTTCTAGTTATCTGTTCCATTCTGCTGACTTTTTAATTGAATATTTTTTCAGTAAACAATACAACTGTTGTCATTTCACTCTGGGTGTAAGTATAAATATTATCTGAGGGAATAACTTTTCCACTTTGGAGGCAGCGATTGGCCAACTGCAGTTGCCAGTTAATTCAGTACTCATTTCAAGCTACAATACCAGGAAAATCCTATGTTGCTTGCTGAGATGAAACACTTCAATATTGTTAGTACATGAGTTTGCTGTCAAAATAGCGGTGAGGTTAATGGCGCTCTCCATTATTTATGCACAAGTGATACAGCAACTTCAGGTGAGGGGCAGATGTGCGGTTAAACTCAAATATCCAGAAGTTCCTGTCTGAGTTGTGTCACTCCACCGTTAGCTTTGCGAAAAAGGCACTTCGCTGTCTGGCTCCCCATTGAAATGCATTCAATGGTGCAAAGTTGCTGCATTTGCGTGGTAATTACAAACTAAACTCGCCACAGAAAGTTAAGTATTGTCCATTCCAGTCTAAGTACCATTTTAACAGCATGATGAGTGTCAATTACTGAAACAACATCTCTGGCACTGAAAAGTAACTAGTTCAAGTGTGGAGTCTCATTCTTTCAGTTTTTAACTGTTTAAATGTAAAAATTAAAAAAAAACTTTTCCTTTCTGTCTCTTTTTACTCCCTCTCTTAATCAATTATTTCTTTCAATCTCTTTTTATTTCTCTTTCTGTACCTGATTTGACATTGAATTCACCCACTATAATTTGCACTAATTTCTTAACTAATTGCAGAGTGCATTGGGAGGCAAGTGTGGTGATATACAATGCCCAAGAAAAATCATTAATTGAACAGAATGTTATAGTTGCAGATTTGCTGGTGGCAATAAAAGTGGTGGTTACTGTGGACATTTCATATTTCACAAGTTTCACAAACCCTGTTCATCCTAGCTCCAAGTCAGAAACTCCATCCCAAACCCCATGGACACGGTCATTTACATGAACAGGGCAGGTGCATAAAAGTGCCCACCTTGACCAATACTAGAGCGACCACCAATGGTTCCGACAAGGGGACTCAGGCCTTTCCTGGGCTGTAAAAATGTTTACTTAATTCATTTTTTGCTTCTAAGGGGACAATATGCAAAGATGTTAAGTAATTGACCCTCTTTGTTCAAATACATTACAGTACAATCCACAGATCATATTTTACATCGTACAGTCCAGGTTGAATACATTATATGGCAGTTTCGTTTGTTTCATGCCAGTTACATTTCAAATGTTATGTACATTTACATTCAGACAATTTGATACATATGGCCCGAGGGGGGTTTTATCGTGGTTCCAGCCCCTTGGTGTACACTGGCGGGAGGGCCTTAAACTGTGGCCCTTCCCCATCGTGCCTTTATGGCGGCGGTGGCACCAACTTTTAGTGCGTCCCTCAACACGTGCTCCTGGACCTTGGAATGTGCCAGTCTGCAACACTCAGTTGTGGACAACTCCTTACTCTGGAAGACCAGCAAGTTTCGGGCAGACCAAAGGGTGTCTTTCACCGAGTTGATGATCTTCCAGCAGCAGTTGATGTTTGTCTCGGTGTGCGTCCCTCGGAACAGTCCGTAGAGCACAGAGTCCTGTGTTACCGAGCTGCTCGGGATGAACCTCAACAAAGACCACTGCATTTCTTTCCAGACCTTCTTTACAAAGGCGCATTCCAGAAAGAGATAGATGACGGTCTCGTCCCACGCGCAGCTGCCTGAGGACAGCGTGCGGTGGAGCAGAGACGCCAGGAGTGCATGAAGGATCTGACAGGGAGGGCCCTTCTCACCACCAGCCAAGCTACATCTTGGTGCTTGTTTGAAAGTTCTGGCGATGAGGCATTCTGCCAAATAGCTTCGACAGTCTGCTGGGGGAACCATCCAACAGGATCCACCATCTCCTTTTTCTGTAGGGCCTTGAGGACGTTACGTGCTGACCACTGCTTTATGGCCTTGTGGTCAAAGGTGTTTCCCTGTACAAACTTTTCCACGAAGGACAGGTGGTCTGATATGGTCCAACTGAATGGAGCGTTCCGCGGCAGCGTGGCCAGACCCATTCTTCGCAACACCAGGGACAGGTAGAACCTCAGCACATAGTGACACTTGGTGTTTGCGTACCGAGGGTCTATGCACAGCTTGATGCAGCTGCACACAATGGTGGACATCAGGATGAGGGCGATGTTGGGTACATTCTTTCCCCCTTTCTCTGGAGATTTGTGCACCGTGTCCCCCCGGCCACGGTCCATTTTTGATCTCCAGATAAAGTGGAAGACAGCTCGGGTGACTGCAGCGGCACAGGGACGGGGTATGGGTCACACCTGCACCATGTACAGCAACACCGCCAGCACCTTGCACCTGATGACCAGGTTCTTGCCCGCAATCGATAGGGAGCGCTGCTCCCACATTCCCAGTTTCTGCTTGACCTTAGCAGTACGCTCCTCCCAGTTTTTGGTGCATGCCCCGGCTGCTCCGAACCATATTCCCAGCACCTTCAGGTAATCTGACCTGACGGTGAAGGGGACAAAGGATCGGTCGGCCCAGTTCCCAAAGAACATGGCCTCGCTTTTGCTGCGATTTACCTTGGCTCCCAAAGCCAGTTCAAACTGGTCGCATATGCTCAGCAATCTGCGGATCTGAGCAAAAGACCTTCCTCTCATCATCTTCTGGGGACTCAGCAGTCCTCGTGGCACCTAGCAGCTTTTCCGGGTAGAGCGTGAGACATGCGCCTTATTGTGAGGGTATGCAGGTGGAAAGTTCACCCATGGTCCCACTCATTAGAATTTAAAGGACCAATGCAAACAGGACAGAATCTTACCTTCTCCCCAGATGAAATCAGGCCTCCTGCCCATTTCATCCCCAGGAATCTTGGGGTCATAATTATTCTTGTTCCTTACATGCAGACTGTACAGAGAGTTTGATTGGAGGTGACATCTTTTCAGGAGAACACATCTGTTCTATTATAACAGAGCAAAATGGTTAATTTATCATTACTTGATTACCTAGCTTGTTCTGGGAAAAATAACCCTTGCAAACTATATTGCAAACTCAAAAACAGCTCTTGTTTTCATTGACTGTGGGCCTGTCCAAAAATCTCCACTTATTAGCTGGAGTTTAAAACTCCTGTTTAAACATGTACTGCTATACACTTGGATCTTTCTGCAGTGGCAGAACATAAGTACCTAAGAAATAGGAGCAGGAGTAGACCATTTGGCCCTTCGAGACTGCTCTGCCATTCTATAAGATCATGGCTGATCTTCTACCTTATCTCCACTTTCCTGCGCTATTCCCATATCCCTTGATTCCCTTAATATTCAAAAATCTATCGATCTCTGCAGGGGAGAGTGTGTGCAAATTGTCAAATTTCGACACTGAACAAAAACATTATTTTTAGCACTGTGGATCTCTGAATTTTTTATGTCTGTACTTACTGCATTCCAGTTTACTTAGTATGGCAAGAGTCAAATAATTTCCAAAAATCCCCACGTTACCACTGCCTTTTCCTTGTTTTTTTTCATTTCCTTGGATTTCAATGTGCTGGTGCACTGTGTTTGTTTTATCACTGCACTGACAATCTGTTGACTAAAACCACTCCTTGGCATTGCTACACTTTTTCCCTCTGTGCCACTGTACTTAGACTAGCTATTCTGTTTACAATAGTTTAATGGAAACTAGTCTTAACAAATATTTTCTTCAAGAGCGAGTCTTTTTTCAATCAGGTCATCTGGACTCTCTTTAGTTCAGAGACTGTTACGTCCGTGTATAATAAGATACAGACTGCAGCAGAAATGGTACAACAGGTGTTTACTCAATGTGGCTCACAGTTGAACTGATCTGTACAGATTACTACTCGGGGCTATATACAGGTGTGGTCACTGCCGGTACTGCAGTATACATGAGCTGTAAAAAATAGTTCCCTCCTTAAAGGTATATACATTACAATTCCTCCCCTTTTAGATTAACAGTACCATAACACTCGTTTAACAATTAAATATCAAACTAATTACAATTAACACTTAACATGCAACATTAGCTGAAAATAGTCTATTTATATATTCAGTCTTTGGGGAGACTTCCTGATCCTTTCTGGATAGCGCCTTTCCCGCGTGTCTTGCTCGTGGTGCGGAGGTGATTCTGGCCCCCTGTCGTCGGTTGGTTCATCAGCTTCCGATGCTACTGTTTCTGGGGTAGATGCGACCTGTATGTTGGGTTCATCACCAGGTACGTATGGGCGAGGCATGGGGTTGACTTGTTCCTGTGACTCTAGGATCTGGTCAGCATGGCGTCTCACGATGCTCTCCCCAACGTCCACTGTGTACATTAGTGGGCCCTGCCGTGTGCATATCGTTCCTGGCTGCCATTTTTCTGTTCGGTAGTCGCGGGCCAAGACTGGTTGCCCTACATTGAAGCTCCTTGTTGGCTTCTCATGGATGTGCTGGAATTGCTTACTCTCAACATCTCTTCGTACATTTGGTCTGAGCAAATCCAGGCGAGATCTTAACCTTCGGTTAAAGAACATCATGGCTGGGGCCTGGTTGGTGACTGCATGTGTCGCATTCCGGTAGGCGAACAGGAAATTGTCCACATGGTGCTGCAGCGGAATGTTATCATTGTACATAGCCTTTATTGCCTTCGTAAAGGTTTGTACGAACCTCTCAGCCAATCCATTTGTGGCTGGATGATACGGGACGGATGTGTAATGCCTTACCCCATTCTTTTTCAAGAACCTCCGGAACTCTTCGGACACAAACTGTGGTGCGTTGTCGGAGCAAACCTGTTCTGGCAAGCCATTCCTGGCAAAAATGGTCTGTAGGACTGCAATAGTTTTCTCCGTGGTGGTGGAGGACATTTTGATGACCTCAGGCCATTTCGAGTGCGCATCCACGGCTATTAAAAACATTGAGTCCATGAATGGACCAGCAAAATCAATATGCACCCGTTGCCATGGAGATGAGGGCCACTCCCATGGGTGTAGAGGGGCCTGTGGTGGTGCATTTTGGACTTTCTGGCATCCTGAGCAGCTCTTGGTCAGGTCCTCGATTTGTTTATCGATTCCCGGCCACCACACATAAGCCTTGGCTAGGCTTTTCATTTTTACCCCTCCCAGATGACCCTCATGAAGCTCATTGAGCACTCTATCCCTTAACTTGGGTGGAATTACCACTCGGGATCCACACATCAAGGTCCCCCGGCACACTGACAGCTGTTCTCTCCTTGTCAAGAATGCTGGCAACAGTGAGTCGCCATGTGCTGGCCATCCCTTCACCGTCAAATCATATACCCGAGACAGTGTCGGGTCATTTCGGGTTTCCTTTTCGATACAAGCGTTAGTTACGGGTAGGTATTCAACTAAAGTCGAATGGAATATTTCGACAGGATCCACTGCTGGTGCTTCCTCCGCAGTAGGCAGTGGCAGGCGTGATAGCCCATCAGCATTTCCATGCTGTTTCATGCCCTTATATTCAATCTCATAGTGGTGCGCCCCTAGAAAAAGTGACCATCGTTGTAGTCGTTGCACAGTCATCACCGGAACGCCCTTCTTCGGATTAAAAATGGAGACAAGAGGCTGGTGATCAGTCAGCAAGGTGAATTTCTGCCCGTGCAGATAGTGATTGAACTTTTTCACTCCCCACACTAGGCTGAGGGCCTCCCTGTCAATCTGGGCGTAGTTATGCTCAGCTGAGGTTAGTGATCGTGACGCAAAGGCTATTGGCCTCTCTGAGCCGTCCGAGAATTTGTGCGATAGCACCGCTCCAATGCCGTAGGGTGACGCATCACATGCCAACCGAATTGGTAATGCTGGGTTGTAATGGGCCAATACCTCTTTCGATGTGATTAGCGTTTTGCTCTTCTGGAAAGCTCGTCTACATTCGTTACTCCACTTCCATGGCACCCCAGTTTGCAGTAGAGTGTTCAGTGGGTGTAGTATTTTAGACAAATTTGGCAAGAACTTATGGTAGTAGTTTACCAGCCCGAGGAACGACCTCAGTTGTGACACATTTTCCGGTGCTGGAGCCTTGACTACTGTCTCAATCTTCTCTGGGGACTTATGTAACCCCTCTTTATCGATAACGTGGCCACAATACGAGATCTGTTTTCTAAAAAACTCGCATTTGGGGCGGTTAGCTTGGAGCCCATATTCCTGCAATCTAGTGAGCACCTGCTCCAGGTTGGCAAGGTGATCACTGTCATTTTCGCCCGTGACCAGGATGTCGTCCAAATAACACTGGGTCCCTGGGATCCCTTGCAGGACTTGTTCCATTGCCCTCTGCCAAATAGCTGGAGCTGATGCTACCCCGAATACCAGCCAGTTGTATTGGTAGAGACCTTTATGGGTGTTGATTGTGAGGTATTTTTTTGATGCTTCTTCTACCTCCATTTGCAGATACGCCTGGGCCAGATCAATCTTAGTGAAGCGTTTCCCTCCAGATAGCGAGGCGAAAATATCTTCAATCCGTGGAAGTGGATATTGTACGGTGTGAAGGACCGGGTTCACTGTTACCTTAAAGTCCCCACAGATGCGAACCTTCCTTGGTTCCCCAGGCGTGCTGCTCAACGACTTTTTCATCACAGGGATGATGGGTGTAGCCCACTCGCTCCAGTCTACCTTGGACAGTACACCTGAACGTTCCAGACTCTCCAGCTCTGCTTCGACGGCTGGGTGGATCGCATAAGGTATCAGTCCGGCCTTAAAAAATTTTGGGCTTGCGTTTTCTTCAATTTTAATCATCGCTGTCATGCCTTTTAGTGTTCCGAGTCCTTGCTGGAACACTTCTTTCGCGTCAGTTAGGATCTTTGACAGTCGCCCAGGTGTGACGTCGTCATCCTTTTTGTCAGCCACAGTCAGTGCCTGTATGGAATGCCAATCCAGTTGTATTTTCTGGATCCATTCACGTCCCAGTAATGGTGGTCCTCCATCTTGCAATACATACAGGTCTAGTTTTGGTGTTTCCTTACCGTTATATATAACGGTCACCCTTATTTTTCCTTTGGGGTAGACTTTTTGCCCCGTGTACGTCTTCAAAATAATTTTTGCGTCTCTCAAGGGTATGTGTGAGAATAGCCGCTCGTAGTCCCATCGGTTTATGACTGTTAGGGCTGATCCTGTGTCCGATTCCATCTTTACCTGGACTTCTGCTATCTTGAGAGTGACCCAAATGGTTCGGTGATCCTCCGTTGTGATCACATTATGTAGTTTCAGACAACTCAGTTCCCTGCTTTCGGAGTTGTTATCACACTTTTGTTCATCTGAACTATTCTCCGTCATCTTATGTACCTTCTTGTACTTTCCTTTGGTAGGTTTCTTATTGCTGGTTTTCTTTCCCGACCTGCAGACTCGTGCTATGTGTCCTACTTTTCCACACTGTCTGCACACTTTGTCTTTGAACCAGCAATCATTCTGGTCGTGTGTTGTTCTGCCGCAGCGATAGCACTTCTCTGTTCCATATGACATTTCGTTTGTGCCATATTCTTGCGGTCTCTGTTGTATCTCTGCAGTGCCCCGTGCTGCTGTTTCATATGATACCACAATGCTGAAAGCCTTTTCCAGCGTAAGGTCCTTTTCAGATAAAAGCCATTTCTGGGTTCCTTCACTTTGAAGCCCACACACAAACTTGTCCCTTAAGGTATCTGCCAGTCCCGCTCCAAACTGGCAGTGTTTCGATAGTTTGCGCAGTTCTGTTAAATAATCAGCATTGCTTTCATCCTTATGCTGGTTCCGTTTGTGAAACTTGAATCTTTCTGCTATCTGCAGCGGTGTGGGGTTTAAATGTTCCTTTTAGTATCGTTACTATGTCTTCAAAACTCTTTTCCATTGGCTTTGTTGGCTTCGTTGGGGTTACTAGATTTCGTAATAAACCATACATCTTTGCACCCATTAAATTTAACAATACCCATGCTTTCTTGTCATCTGACACCTGATTTGCCTTGCAGTACACCTCTATTCGTTCGACATATGTAGTCCAATCTTCGACTTCATTGTCAAATGCGGTGACACTGCCACTCTTCGGCATTTTGGGTGTGGTTTAAAATGGCGTCTCCCAATGGCTTAAATGGCGTCTCCCGCGCTTTCCTTCCTCCCCCACTCCCGGCGGTTCTCGTGGTAATGGCGGCGCCCTGTAGGTTTTGCGCGCTTCTCCTGCGCTGCTACCAATGACGCTCTCGGCGGTCCTCGTGGCAATGGCGGCGCCTTGCGGGTTTCTGCGTGTCTCTCTCCCTCTCTCCGACGCTGCTCGGCCCCTGAACACCGGCTGCACCCTGTGCGCTCTGCCCTCTATCTCTCCCCCATCGACGCTGCTCGGCCCTTTACTGTGCCGCTCGGTCGGGTTCTAGCCCGCCGCTATCTGGGAAGTGTCTGCGCACTACCTGTTGCCAGCCCGTTTCGCTGGACCACCTCGACTGGAAAGCCAAGCCTGGCTCTCGACAGCCTCCCCCGCAATTCTCAAGTCTCTGCTGGATGACTGGGCGGTTGCCCGTGGTCGACGCCCGAGTCTCTGGCCTTGACCTCCAATCCATTGATCTCCAGGAACGAATCCCCGGGAGGCGATGCAGAGTTGCAGGTAGGTTCGAACCTGCCTCGTCGCCAATGTTACGTCCGTGTATAATAAGATACAGCCTGCAGCAGAAACGGTACAACAGGTGTTTACTCAACGTGGCTCACAGTTGAACTGATCTGTACAGATTACTACTCGGTGTTATATACAGGTGTGGTCACTGCCGGTACTGCAGTATACATGAGCTGTAAAAAATAGTTCCCTCCTTAAAGGTATATACATTACAGAGACGATTCACTGGGTTAATTCCAGAGATGAGAGGGTTGATTTATGAAGAAAGGTTGAGCAGATTGGGCCTATACACGTTGGAATTTAGAAGAATGAGAGATGATCTTATTGAAACATAAGCTACTGAGGGGGTCGACAAGGTAGATGCAGAGAGGATGTTTCCCCTCATGGGGGAATCTAGAACTCGGGGGCATAGTTCCAGAATAAAGGGTTGCCCTTTTAGAACTGAGATGAGGAGGAATTTCTTCTCTCAGAGGGTTGTAAATCTGTGGAATTCTCTGCCCGGAGAGCCGTGGAGGCTGGGTCATTAAATATATTTAAGGTGGAGATAGACAGATTTTTGCAAGATAAGGGAGTGAAGGGTTATGGGGAGCGGGTGGGGAAGTGGCTTTGAGCCCAAGATCAGCCATGATCTTATTGAATGGCGGAGCAGGCTCCCAAGATCAGCCATGATCTTATTGAATGGCGGAGCAGGCTCGAGGGGCCAAGTGGCCTACTCCTGCTCCTATTTCTTATGTTCTTATGTTTAAATGAAAACAATTTTGTGGGGAGAGGTTGATATCCTCATTGGCTGGGGGTTTATTGTAGTTATACATACCCCTTTCCCCACCTTTTAAAAGCTTCCTCAAAACCTACTTCTTCATCCATGCCTTCAGTCCCCTCCTCGAAATCATCTCCCACCACTGCTCAGTGTCCATTTTTGCCTCAGTGAAAGGCAAATCACATGTCCGAGAAGGATTCTGCAATGAACTAGTGCTTGATGTCTAGGTTTACATGGGCAGAATCACTAATTGGGAAAGGTTGGGACTGGCTGGAGGGCTACTGGCCCCGTGTGATGCAGCATATTTTTAGCAAAAAAAGGGGAATTTAAAAGAAATATACCTGTAGCAGCTGGTGAGTTACAGAAGGCTCTGGGGAGAGCAATTTATTGCAGTCAGTGAGTGCTACAGTGTAAAAACTCCTCACAGGAGATGAGAGTGTGTTATCGATCCTACAATGGAGCAATGGGGGAGACATTGGTCTGGGGCAGTAGTGCAGAAACAGGTGATAGCGAATCGGCCACCCATTTAACATCCTGCCCGATTTTCTTTACTGGGAACAAAAACATTATAGGAAGTGATAATAAAATGCCTGTTGAAAATAAAGCACATGTTACATTGCCTGTACAACAATGTACAGAGCATTCGCAACCTAAAGTGATAGATCAAAAAGTGTGAGAAATACATCATCAAGGCATATGAGCAGGGTTGGGACAGTTACCCAAATAAGAGTTCTGTACACAAATGCATGTAGCATAACAAAAAAAACCAAATGAGTTAAAAGCTCAAATTCAGCTTAAAGGATATGATGTAGTAGCCAGGAAATGGGAGTGTATTTATGCATACACAGCATAAGACTATCCCCTCAAGGTGGTCTCACAACTAACACTGAAACCTAATCTCACTCTGGCTTGGCTGCGGTTATATTGCATTTGCCAGTGAAGTCACGGCTGTGTAGCAGGAAAAGCGCCAATGCAATTCCGGAACAACATCTGAAGCATGACTGACCCATAAAACAACAGTGTACCTACTGAATAGTGCTGTGAAATTGGTCAGTGCAGGCAATGGCACTGAAAACCTGCAGGCCATGATCGTGGCCGTTACGCTGGCATCATCCCACCTGTGCCCTCCGCTGGTGACCGACAAGAGTTTGCAGGACCAGTAGGAGGGCACCTAATTTAGATTGGGCCAGTGAGTGCCTGTGCACCACGTGTACAACTCTGATGCCTGGGCGCCTTATAAACCTGAAAAATCCAGCACCTTCCTACCATTGGCAGTGGGTTTGCCCAGCATCCCCCGTCCCCCGTGGCCACATAGTACCTCTCCTCAGCCCCCTATGTAAGGAGGCCCAATCAATTTTGTTTTTCAAAAAACCTTACCTTTTCTGCAGGGGTTTGTTATGTTCTTTAATAACTAATTGTTTTTTTATTAAGAACAGTTAGCTTTTGCTAGCCACTTTATTGAGCACATGTGGACTAGGTACAGTATCTGTAGAGGCATCCATCTTGACTGCTGCCTTGTGGGTAGCCTGGTGCATCGTGGGTAGCCCACTCTTATATACATACAGCACCACCTAGTGTACCATTCCAGAATGACAGGTTACTGATCATTACATCCCCCTTTCTTTGAGGTTAAACAAAATCAGTATCAATCAATATCAATCAATCATAACAACATAAACATCTTCAACAGTCAATACATTTTCAATGTAGTTTTCTTAGACTTAATCTTTGAGTACAATCAGGCTTTTTTACTTCACGTGTGGATCTTCTCAGCACAGGTAAGTCTGATGTGTTTTCATGACAGCCTGTATGTGTATTTGTGTTAGATTGTTCTGGTGGTGAGTGACAAGATTCAGTTGCGGCATTGTCATCGATTTGCTCTTCGATAGTCTCTTGTGTTTTTAGGAGGGAACGGCGGTTCCTCCTGAGAATCTGTCCTTCCTCAGTTCTAACAGTGTATGACCTTGGTCCTACTTCCTCAAGAACTGTAGCTTTCCTGTTCCATGCATCTGGATCTTCCATCCTGACAACATCATCCCTTGTCAATGGTTTCAGAGTTTTGGATGACTTGTCACAGTATGATTTCTGTTTCAGCTTTAACAATTGAAGTCTCTGTCTCAGTTCCTTACTCTGCTTTTCTTTTGCACAGCGGGGTAGCGTGGTACGCAACTTGCGACCCATTAGGAGTTCAGCAGGTGAAGAACCAGAGTCTAAAGGTGAGGCTCGGTAGCTCAGCAGGGCGAGATAAGGATCAGACTTGCTTTCTGTCGCTTTCTTCAGTAGCTGCTTGAGAACTTGAACACCTTTCTCTGCCTTACCATTCGACTGAGCATACAAAGGACTGGATGTGATGTGTTGAAAGTCATAATGTGCTGCAAACTGTTGCCACTCCTTACAGTTAAAGCACGGACCATTGTCGCTAACGGCAATCCTGGGAATTCCATGTCTGGCGAAGATGGATTTCACATGCATTATGACACTGCTTGCTGTGGTGCTTGAGAGCAGTGCCATCTCAGGATAGTTAGAATAGTAGTCAATCACTATTAGATAGTCTTTAACATTCAAATGAAAGAGGTCCATACCAACCTTTTGCCATGGTGCTGTTGGTATGTCAGCTACTATCATTGGTTCCTTTGCTTGTTTGTTTTGGTGTTTCTGACATGTCTCACATTTGCCTATCATGTTCTCAATGTCCGTATTTATGCCAGGCCAATAAACAGTGTCTCTTGCTCTCCTTTTGCATTTTTCAATTCCGAGGTGTCCCTCATGAATCCTTTTGAGCATGTCTTGACATAGAGCCTGTGGAATGACTATTCTGTTCTGTTTTAGTAATAGTCCACTTGCGACACTCAATTCTGACCTTATGTGAAAATATTTTGGACAGGAACCTTTTGGCCAACCATGATGAATGTTCTCTATTACTGTTTGTAATACTGTATCTTTTACTGTTTCTTTTGCTATTTGCTTTGATTTTGTGTCTGACATGGGCAGCGCAGCAGTGACCATACTCACATGAACATCCACGTCTTCTTCAGCAGAGCTCACATGACTCATTCTGGGTGCTCGGGATAGTGCATCTGCTAACACTATGTATTTGCCTGGTGTGTAGATCAGTTCAAAGTCATATCTTTGCAGTTTCATCATGAGTCGTTGAATCCTTGGAGACATCTCATTCAGGTTCTTTTTTATAATGGCAACCAGTGGGCTGTGGTCTGTCTCAACTGTGCAGGTGGGAAGTCCATATATGTAGCCATGAAACTTTTCTAGTCCAACTACCAAGCCTAGACATTCCTTTTCAATCTGGGCGTATCAACACTCAGTATCAGTCATAGACCTGGAGGCATAGGCAACAGGCTTCCAAACTTCACCCTCTGCTTGTAGCAAGACCGCACCTAGGCCATCTTTTGATGCATCCATTGACACGTTGATTCTTTTTGTTGGGTGAAAGAAGGTGAGTACAGGTGTGGTTGTCAGCACTGTTTTGAGGTTTATCCACTCTTGTTCATGTCTTTCTGTCCATGCGAACTCATTTGTTTTACGTAGCAGGTCTCGCAGACAGGCTGTCTTGGCTGACAAGTTAGGAATGAACTTTCCAATGAAGTTTATCATCCCCATGATGCATAGCACTCCTTTTTTGTCAGTGGGTCAGGGCATGTTGAGTATGGCGTTTACTTTTTCCATGTCTGGCTCTATTCCTTTACCAGATAGATTATCTCCTAGGAAAGTGACTTCCTGGACGCCAAACTGACACTTGGCTTTGTTGAGCTTCAGTCCATTCTGGCGTATGCTCTGTAGCACTTTAGTCAGTCTCTCATTGTGTTCTTTCAGTGTGGAGCCCCAGATGATGATGTCATCAACATAGACCCGAACTCCTTCCAGACCTTCAATTATGTGTTCCATCGCTCTATGAAAGATTTCAGATGCAGATATTATCCCGAAAGGTATTCTGAGGAAACAATACCTGCCAAATGGTGTGTTGAAGGTACAGTATTTGGTGCTCTCTTCATCCAGTTTTAGTTGCCAAAATCCTTGTGAGGCATCGAGCTTTGTAAAGTATCTGGCACCTGACATTTCACTGGTGATTTCTTCTCGCTTGGGAATCTGGTAGTGTTCACGTTTTATGTTTGCATTTAAGTCCTTTGGATCCATGCATATTCTTAGATCATTGTTCTTTTTCTTTACACATACCATGGAGTTAACCCAGTCTGTTGGCTCTTTGACTTTCCTGATGACTCCTAGTGTGGTCATTCTGTCCAGTTCATTCTTGAGCTGGTCACGCAGGGGTGCTGGAACTCTTCGTGGAGCATGTACCACTGGCTGAGCATCCTCCTTTAGCTGGCTCTTGTAAGTGAATAGTAGAACTCCAAATCCTTTGAACACATCCTGGAAATTATTCACTACAGAATCCACCGAGTCATCTGGTCTGCTTATGGCACAGTTTATACGGTAGACTCTCTTGACCAGTTCTATGTCCTCACAAGCTTTGTCACCCAGTAGTGAATCAAGTCCTTCATCCACAACAGAAAACATGAGATGATGCACTTTGTCTTTGACTATCACTTTAAGTCTGCATACACCTAAGCTATCTATTTTCTGTCCATTATAGTTCTTCAGTAGTACTGATTTTTTCTGTATTTTGGGCTTTTCTTTCATATTGTTAATGTCACTCATACTGATTAAGCTTGCTTTTGCCCCAGTGTCTAGTTTCAAGGTAACTAATGCTCCATTTACCTGCAGTGGGATCATCCATTTGTCCTCTTTTACTACATTAACTTTATGTTCAGCATTGTTAATTCCTGAGGGCTGCACATTTTCTGTATCCTTTTTGATATTGTCACATGACACCATTCCTACAAAACATGTCTCACTTAAATCAGTGTCCTCAATCACATTAACTCGTTGCCCTTTCTTTGTTTTTACTTTTGAAAAGCATTGTTTGGCAAAGTGATTCTTTCCATTACACTTCGTGCACATTTTTCCAAACGCTGGGCATTGTCTTAACTGGTGTTTGTAACCACAGCGTTTACAATTAAAAATGTCATCCTCCGATTGCTTTTAATTTCTGTTCTGCCCACGTTTCTTCCCCTTGTAGGACACAGCACCGACAGCAGCATTATCACTCATTACAATCGCATCATTATTGATTTCACTGAAAGTCTTCGCGTGCTTTCGAGCTAGCTCGTTGGCTTGGCATATTGTCACAGCATTTTCCAATGTTAGTTCGGTTTCTCTCAACAGACGTTCCCTGACCTTTTTATCATGAATACCAAACACACTTTGGGCACGAATCATGGATGCTTTCAGCTCAGAGAAATTACATGTCTGTGCTTTCAGTTTCAGATCAGTCAAAAAGCTATCAAAAGTCACATTTTGCCGCTGTGTCCGAGAACAGAACACATACCTTTCATAGGTCTCATTCTTTTTGGGAGAACAATGTGTATCAAATTTCTTTAGCACATCTTCTAATTTTTCTGTTCTCCTCTGGATTAAATACAAATGTATTAAATACCTCTATCGCCTGTGGGCCTGCAACCGTGAGCAGCAACGCTATTTTCCTTGTGTCTGGCTTCATACCGTACCCGATGGCAGCAATGTAGAGTTTGAATTGTTGTTTAAAAGTCTGCCAATTGTAGTCGATATTTCCTGTGAGTTTCAAACGCTCTGGTGGCTTCAAATTCTCCATGTCACGTTGCACAATATTCAGCAGATCTTACCAATCCTGGTACCATGTTATGTTCTTTAATAACTAGTCGTTTTTTATTAAGAACAGCTAGCTTTTGCTAGACACCTTATTGAGCACATGTGGACTAGGTACAGTATCTGTAGAGGCATCCACCTTGACTGCTGCCTTATGGGTAGCCTGGTGCATCATGGGTAGCCCACTCTTATATACATACAGCACCACCTAGTGTACCATTCCAGAATGAGAGGTTACTGATCATTACAGTGTTCAGGCCATTCTTCTCAACTGGCTCACTTGCACCGATCTGGAGACTCATCTCACTTGACATGCCAGCCTTCAGTATAATGCCAGGTCCCTACTGTGCCAGGGAAATGGGAACACTCGGCATAGGGGGTCCCTGTCTCCTGTAGCCATTCCCTGACATCAATGGCCTTGTAAGGAATGGGTAGAGATTCCACCCCTTACATGGCTGACTTGGAAATCCTGGAATTGATGGGAACAGCCAGGTCTGTGCCATTTTCCAGTAAGTTCCATCAGACCTCCACCAGATTTCCGGTGGCAGTCCAGTGGAACCTGGAGAAAATTTCTTCTGCCAGCCAAGAGAGATTTTAAAAACATTTTTATAGCAGTACTTTGCACAGAGAGAACAGAAAGAAAGACTTGTATTTATATAGCACCTTTCACGACCACTGGATGTCCCAAAGCGCTTCACAGCCAATGAAGTATTTTCTTGAAGTGGAGTCACTGTTGTAATGTAGGAAACACGGCAGCCAATTTGTACACAGCAAGCTCCCACAAACAGCAATGAGATAATGACCAGACAATCTGTTTTTGTGATGTTGACCAGGGCACCGGGGATAACTCCCTCTGCTCTTCTTCAAAATAATGCCATGGGATCTTTTACATCCACGTGAGAGAGCAGACAGGGCCTTGGTTTAACGTCTCATCTGAAAGGCAGCACCTCCGACAATGCAGCACTGCCTCAGCACTGCACTGGAGTGGTAGCCTAGATTTTTGTGCTCAAGTCTCTGGAGTGGGACTGTGAACCCACAACCTTCTGACTCAGAGATGAGAGTGCTACCAGCTGAGCCACAGCTGACACTGTAACATTCTGGTTTAAAAATAATGTACAGATCCCCAAAATCAACTGAAAGACAGAAAAACAAATAAAACAATCGAGCAGACCAGCGGGGTGCTCAAGCAATGGTTCTGCTGCCTTGACCACTCGGGAGGAGCCCTCCAGCACACGCTGGAATGGGTGTCGCATTTCGTGGTGGTCAGCCGCATCCTCCAAACTTGGCCATCAGGGGTTGCGGGACCACCTCAGGAGGAGGAGGAGGAGGAAGAGGAAGAGGAGGCGGAGGCAGGCAGCACATCCCCATTCTGGATGGGCTGTCCGTGAGCACCTCATCAGACTCCATTTTGAGTGAATGAAACCCCAGATCCCCATTGCTCACCATTTCCCCATCATACCATCCCTCTGTCACGGAACATCACAGCATCCTCCTGGGCACAAAGCAGAAATGAGAGCCACTACAAAACAAACATTCCAAACAAAATTCATAAATTTATCAAATTCAAATCAAAATGACAGTATCAACTATTCACCCTTGTGCATTCCATTAGTGTCTGTCTTGCATCTGTCCTACTCTAGTGCTCCTACACAGTGCTCTCCCAGTGGCTGCAGCATGGCTGGTGGAAGGCTGCTGACTTTCAGTGGGGGAGACAACAGATGGATTTGCAGGACGATGTAGAAGTGCATCAGCATAGATATATATATCCACACATATTAGTATAAAATAAGCACACATACTCTCTTATATTAAAATGGAGTCTGGAACTGTTTCAACAGGCCAAAATGGCTTCACACAGTATAACATAAGGGGAAACGGGCAGGCCCATATTAGGAAACGGTTTAAGGAAGAGGATGTGACTCCTTTGTAGCTTGCAGGCTAGACAGTTCCATAAACAAGATAAGCTTAACAGAACAAAAGCATGATAAACCAAAGGATATGTACTGTAAACATTCGTATGAATGTCCAGAACCAAAGTGAGAGACAAACCGTCTCCATTGTATAAAATTAATTAACTTTATCTAAAGGTATTCCTGCATCATGACTTTTGATTATCTATGGGCTAACCTTATCTTAAGACACCGAGGCTCTGCTGACCCTTTAGTCATCTTCTTGTTGACCTTAAACATTTCTTACTCATCTCTTCCTTAATGTTATTTAGTTGTGTCTCAATACCATACCATGTGATAAAAGGTTTTGATCTTTGTGTATAAAAAAGAGGTGTTTTTGTCCATGTATTCGGAGAAGTCACGATAGCCTTTGCCTACGTGAAGCTCCCCTTGCTAGCAAGTAGTTAATAAAGTCTGCCTTTGACGATCACTTTGTTTCACAGAGTCTTATTGAACAGTCGAAACTTCGACAACGACCTCAACTAGTTCTGGACCTAGTAGGCCCAGCTATAGACTGCACCACCTCGGCAAGGGCGGCAGCAGTCTGGGCTGGCTGGCTGATATGCAGCAGAAAGGGTGATGACGGAGTGGCAGTGGTGGGAGTAGGAATGCTGTCATTCTGAGAGAGGACAGCAGGTTCTTGCTCCACAGACCCACTGCCACTCCCGGGGTGGCGCCTCAGCATTCCTACCAATCTGTTGGAGGATAGTGCCAGGTGACTCACCATGTGCAGATCCCGCCTCTATACTACCCTCTAAAGTCCGCGCAATGCCATTTTCTGAGCTGGTGTCTCCAAGTGTCAGATACAATGCTGGTTTCTCTTCTTCTTCTCCTCCTCCTTCAGTTTGTTCAAGATGTTGAGGGACAGGCTGGCCTGCTGCAATTCTTGGGTATCTGAAAGCAGAAAGGCACAAGGGTCGGGTTGTGGTGAGCAGAGGGGGTGGAAGCAAGATATCCATTCATACAACAGCAGCAGCTTGTAAGTGAGAAGAGATTGTGGGATGAGGGGGAAGTGGGATGTGAGGAGAAGGATTAGGTACGAGCACACCGTCATCACCAGCAATGCCTTCAACTTCTCTGCTCACCACAAACTCTGACTGTCATTGCGATAAATTGGAACACGGATTCCTCGAGGTCCATCAGGGTCTGAATCCTCACTTGGCCGCCTCCCGTCTGTTGTTGCTCCCTCCTGTTATGTGTCACCTTGGCCTGCAAGAGAAAGGGAAGTGTGTCAGTGAATGTAGTGGAATGTGTTGAGTAATGTGCCTGCCAAGGCTGAATAGCTGTCAGTGTGTATAAGGTGCGAGATGTGGGTGTGAGGCTTGCAGCAGTGGTAAGAGTGTGAGGCTGAAGTGAAGCTATGATTGTGAGGTATGAGTGGTGATAGCTAGAGATAGTTGGTAGGTGAGTAATGGGTGTGTGGTGAAGATGGTGGGATATGGCATTTGCTGAAGCCTTCGCTCACCTTGACCAGCCGAGTGAGGTCATTAAACTTTTTTTGGCACTGGATCCATGTCCTGGGTCAACACCAATGTTCCCTCTAAGATGCACGGCCATGCAGCGATCTGTAAGGCCCTGCGCACTCAAATGCACAGTAAGCTGGAGAGCTGGAGCGGGGGTAGGGACCCAATACCCAACGGCCAAAGCACGGGCGGAAAAAAATCATAGAGATTAGAGAATAGCCCGGGAATCCTCACAGGGAAAGTCGTTTGTGACCTCACAGAGTTGATCCGAATTGTAATGGTGTTTGCTAAGATACGGAGCCCTGGAACCCGGCAAGCATTGTCTCAGGATTCTGTCGGTACTTTTTCTGCGAAGACACATGAAATCGGTTCCCAGGGACTGAGCGGCGGCCGCACTTTGGAACACGACACCGCGGGAGCCGATTATTGATCGGAGAAGGTTGAGGAAAAGACCTCCGCAGTAACCAGGGCGACAGGTGTCGTTTCACCGAACCGCTGTGAGATCTCATTGTGCGCGGCGGGCAGGAAAGAATTAGTGAATTAGTGAATATTTTTATTATCTTATATTTCGAATATATTTTTTAGGTTAACTTTTTTTTTTAAATGATCACATATTTAACGTCCGTATCTTTATTTAATGTAAATGTTTATTTTTAAGCAAACAAACATTAAAGTCCAAAGCTTTTTTTTAAACGTCGCTCGGGTTTTAAAGCCTTAAAAATATTCAACATTTTTGAAACTGAAGCAAAGAGGAAGGTGGTGATGTGTTGCAGCTTTGCGAAAGGTGGACTATTGACAAACAAATCACCCCTCGATATTTCAGAACTTTCCCGATCTGCAGACAGTGTCTTGGTGAACCTCTTCAGGCAAACTTTTTTTTAATGTTTCCCATTTCAATTCATGCATTGTAATGCAGGCAAAGGTGAGCTGTGGATGTGTAACCCAAGAAGAAGCTCCTGAACTGGAAATGTTGCTGCGAATGAGTGTCTGATTAAAGCTGAACAATACCAAGGCAGGAGGGGGAGGGAAGCACCACAGCATCATAGCACGGCATGTGTTGACTAGCAAAATGTGTTACAAGCAATGTTTTACAGATTGCAATAGATGCTAATTCCCACTGTGTTACCGTAGGGATGGCTAAGCAGCATCAGCTAGCAGGGCTTAAGGGTGTAGGCTCATTCATCTTGCATGGTACACCATCAATCGCTGTATCTGCAGCAAGCAACAACCAAGGAATATTCACCCTGGGGGAAGATGCAGAGTTAGGTTTAGAGCAGGAAGCAGTGAAGTAAACACACACACAGCATGAATGGGAGGAGCAAGTGCAGCTATCAGCAAAGGAGCAGGAAGAAGTTGGCTAGAGGATCAGCTCGAGGTCACCCTAAGGTTTTGCCTCCAGTTGATACAGAAAGGCCAGAATTTTCTATACCTGGGCAGGTCGGGTGCAGGCGGTCAGCGTGGTGGGTCGCAATCCCGTTGTTGCTTCCATCCTGCTGCTGAGATCGACTTTGCGCTAATGGGGCGTTTTAAGCCCACCCTGAGTGTTACCTGGTACGTTATCCGGCCCTATTAAATGGAGTGGGTCTGATGACTGGCTCCAAATTGCAGAGGAGGTCAACAGCAGGGATGTGGTCAGGAGGACCTGGGTACAGAGCTGGAAATGTTTCAATGATCTCATTAGATCAGGAAAATGAGTACATAGAAACATAGAAGATAGGAGCAGGAGTAGGCCATTTGGCCCCTCGAGCCTGTTCCGCCATTTAATGAGATCATGGCTGATCATCCAAATTCAGTACCCTGTCCTTGCTTTCTCCCCATATCCCTTGATCTCTTTAGCTTTAAGAAATATATCTAACTCCTTCTTGAATATATTTAATAAGTTGGCCTCAACTGCCTTCTGTGGTAGAGAATTCCACAGGTTCACCACTCTCTGGGTGAAGAAATTCCTCCTCATCTCAGTCCTAAATGGCTTACCCCTTATCCTTAGACTGTGACCCCTGGTTCTGGACTCCCCTGCCATCGGGAACATCCTTCCTGCATCTAGTCTGTCTAGTCCTGTTGGAATTTTATAAGTTTCAATGAGATCCCCTCTCATTCTTCTAAACTCTAGCGATTATAAGCCTAATCAACCCAATCTCTCCTCATACGTCATTCCTGCCATCCCAGGTATCAGTCTGGTGAATCTTCGCTGCACTCCCTCCATGGCAAGAACATCCTTCTTCAGATAAGGCGACGAAAACTGCACACAATACTCAAGGTGTGGTCTCACCAAGGCCTTGTACAACTGCAGCAAGACATCCTTGCTCCTGTACTCGAATCCTCTCGCTATGAAGGCCAACATACCATTTGCCTTCTTAACCACCTGCTGCACCTGCATGCTTACCTTCAGCGACTGGTTCACAAGGACACCCAGGTCTCGTTGCACTTCCCCTTTTCCCAATCTATTGCCGTTCAGATAATAATCTGACTTCCTGTTTTTGCCATCAAAGTGGATACCCTCGCATTTATCCACATTATACTGCATCTGCCATGCATCTGCCCAATCACCCAACCTGTCCAAATCATCCTGGAGTTTCTCTGCATCCTCCTCACAGCACACACGCCCACCCAGCTTTGTGTCGTCTGCAAACTTGGAGATATTACATCTAGTTCCCTTGTCTAGATCATTAATATATATTGTGAACAGCTGGGGTCCTTGCACCAATCCCTGCAGTACCCCACTAGTCACTGCCTGCCACTCGGAAAAAGACCCGTTTATTCCAACTCTTTGCTTCCTGTCTGCCAACCAGTTCTCTATCCAAGTTAGTACCTTACCCCCAATCCCAAGTGCTTTAATTTTGCACGCCAATCTCTTACGCGGGACCTTATCGAAAGCCTTCTGAAAGTCCAAATACACCACATCCACTGGTTCTCCCTTATCTATTCTACCAGTTACATCCTCAAAAAGTTCCAGTAGATTAGTCAAGCATGATTTACCTTTTGTAAATCCATGTTGACTTTGTCCGATCCTGTCACTGTTTTCCAAGTGCTCTGCTAGTACATCTTTTATAATGGACTCTAGCATTTTCCCCACTACTGATGTCAGGCTTACCGGTCTGTAATTCCCCGTTTTCTCTCTACCATCTTTTTTGAATAGTGGGGTAACATTAGCTACCCTCCAATCCATGGGTACTGTTCCAGATTCCATCGAATGTTGGAAGATGATCAGCAATGCATCTACTATTTCTAGGGCCACTTCCTTAAGTACCCTAGGATGTAGATTATCAGGCCCTAGGGATTTATCGGCCTTCAATGCCGTCACTTTCCCTAACACCTTTTCCCTAGAAATACTGATTTCATTCAATTCCTCCCTTTCATTAGACCCTATGTTCCCCGACATCTCTGGAATGTTATTTGTGTCCTCCTTTATGAAGACAGAACCAAAGTATCTATTTAATTGGTCTGCCATTTCTTTGTTCCCCATTATATATTTCCCTGATTCTGACTGCAAGGGACCTACGCTTGACTTCACCAATCTTTTCCTCTTCACATATCTATAGAAGCTTTTACAGTCAGTTTTTATGTTCCCTGCAAGCTTACTCTCATATTCTATTGTTCCCCTCTTAATTAATCCCTTTGTCCTCCTTTGCTGAATCCTAAACTGCTCCCAATCCTCACGTTTGCTGCTTTTTCTGGCCAATTTATATGACCTCTCCTTGGAACTTATGCTATCCCTAATTTCCCTTGTTAGCCAAGATGGAATCACCTTTTTTGTTTTATTTTTATGCCAAACAGGGATGAACAAATTCTGTAGTTCATCCATGCGATCTTTAAATGTTTGCCATTGCCTATCCACTGTCAACCCTTTAAGTAATGCTCCCCAATCCATCCTAGCCAACTCGCGCCTCATACCATCGTAATTTCCTTTATTTAAATTCAGGTCTCTGAGTTAACTACTTCACTCTCCATCTTAATGAAGAATTCAACATATTATGATTGCTCCTCCCCAAGGGGCCTCGCAGAACAACATTGCTAATTAATCCTTTCTCATTACATAATACCCACAAAGACACAGTCCGCTTCATCCTGCTGTGCCTCTCATCACATCCCCATCACTTTGCCTTCCCAACCCTACTCCTGCAAATCATTACTCACACCAACATACCTTGCACAGCCACCCAACCCTCTCTCTCTATCTACATTATCACATCCCCATCTTACTAGCCACCCCTCACACTCACCCTCATCCTAAATCAATACCAACTAACAGCACACAAGGAGGCCACATGGCATTGCCACTTCACTCCATCATAGTCTCTCTCTAAAGATGTAACCCATCCATTCCTTGCACTCATTCCATCACTTTCACTCAACCTTCTCCACTTTCCCTCCTTGCAGGTGAACAGAGTGCACAATAAGAGGGAGAGGGAGAGAACTATTGTTGTTGGTGCTGATGGTGTGCCTGATGCTGCTGGTGTTGGGGCTCATCGTGGTCCAATTCTGAGGACCAAGGTGACACAGTATAAATGGAACCCATGCTTATGGAATAGATGGCAGGTCAAGTAGAGATCAGAGGAGCAAACTATCAATGTCAGGTTGTAACAATGAGGTGAAACTGGATGGTGACTTTGCTGGAAACACTTGCAGCCTGTAGAAAGCTAAATGTGTGCTGGGGATGCAGTCAGCAACAGCTTCTGCCTGAGGAAAGTGACATAGAAACATAGAAGATAGGAGCAGGAGTAGGCCATTCAGCCCTTCCAGCCTGCTCCGCCATTCAATGTGATCATGGCTGATCATCCAATTCAGTACCCTGTCCCTGCCTTTTCCCCATATCCCTTGATCCCTTTAGCCTCAAGAAATATATCCAACTCTTTCTTGAATATATTTAATGAACTGGCCTCCACCGCCCTCTGTGGCAGAGAATTCCACAGGTTCACCACTCTCTGGGTGAAGAAATTCCTCCTCATTTCAGTCCTAAATGGCTTACCCCTTATCCTTAGACTATGACCCCTGGTTCTGGGCTCCCCGGCCATCAGAAACATCCTTCCTGCATCTAGTCTGTCCAGACCTGACAGAATTTTATAGGTTTCGATGAGATCCCCTCTCAATCTTCTAAACTCCAGTGAGTATAAGCCCAATCGACACAATCTCTCCTCATACGTCATTCCTGCCATCCCAGGTATCAGCCTGGTGAATCTTCGCTGCACTCCCTCCATGGCAAGAACGTCCTTCCTCAGGTAAGGTGACCAAAACTGCACACAATACTCAAGGTGCGGTCTCACCAAGGCCCTGTACAACTGTAGCAAGACATCCTTGTTCCTGTACTCGAACCCTCTTGCTACGAAGGCCAACATACCATTTGCCTTCTTAACCACCTGCTGCACCTGCATGCTTACCTTCAGCAACTGGTGCACAAGGACCCCCAGGTCTCTTTGCACTTCCTCTTCTCCCAATCTATTGCCATTGAAATAATAATCTGCCTTCCTGTTTTTGCCACCAAAGTGGATTACCTCACATTTATCCACATTATAGTGCATTTGCCATGTTTCTGCCCAATCACCCAACCTGTCCAAATCGTACTGGAGTTTCCCGACATCCTCCTCGCAGCTTACCCTCCCGCCCAGCTTTGTGTCGTCTGCAAATTTGGAGATATTACATCCAATTCCCTTGTCCAGATCATTAATATATATTGTGAACAGCTGGGGTCCTAGGACCGATCCTTGGGGTACCCCACTAGTCACTGCCTGCCACTCGGAAAACGACCCGTTTATTCCAACTCTTTGCTTTCTGTCCACCAACCAGTTCTCTATCCAAGTCAATACCTTGCCCCCAATCCCATGTGCCTTAATTTTGCACGCTAATCTCTTGTGTGGGACCTTATCGAAAGCCTTCTGAAAGTCCAAATACACCACATCCACTGGTTCTCCCTTATCTATTTTACCAGTTACATCCTCAAAAAATTCCAGTAGATTAGTCAAGCATGATTTACCTTTTGTAAATCCATGTTGACTTTGTCCGATCCTGTCACTGCTTTCCAAGTGCTCTGCTAGTACATCTTTTATAATAGACTCTAGCATTTTCCCCACTACCGATGTCAGGCTTACCGGTCTATAATTCCCTGCTTTTTCTCTACCACCTTTTTTGAATAGTGGGGTAACATTAGCTACCCTCCAATCCATGGGTACCGTTCCAGAGTCTATCGAGTTCTGGAAGATGATCAGTAATGCATCTACTATCTCTAGGGCCACTTCCTTAAGTACCCTGGGATGTAGACCATCAGGCCCTGGGGATTTATCGGCCTTCAGTCCCATCAATTTTCCTAACACCATTTTCCTACAAATACTGATTTCTTTCAGTTCCTCACTTTCATCCGACCCTATGTTCCCCGGCATCTCTGGGAGGTTATTTGTGTCCTCCTTTGTGAAGACAGAACCAAAGTATGCATTTAGTTGGTCTGCCATTTCCTTGTTTCCCATTATAAATTCCCCTGATTCTGACTGTAAGGGACCTACACTTGACTTCACTAATCTTTTTCTCTTCACATATTTATAAAAGCTTTTACAGTCAGTTTTTATGTTCCCTGCTAGCTTACGCTCATATTCTATTTTCCCTTTCTTAATTAATCCCTTTGTTGACTCCTAAACTGCTCCCAATCCTCAGGATTATTGCTTTTTCTAGCCAATTTATATGTTCTCTCCTTGGATCTTATGCTATCCCTAATTTCCCTTGTTAGCCACGGTTGAGTCACCTTTTTTGTTTTATTTTTACGCCAAACTGGGATGAACAAATTCTGTAGCTCATCCATTTGGTCTTTGAATGTTTGCCATTGCCTATCCACCGTCAACCCTTTGAGCACCATTCCCCACTCAATCCTACCCAACTCGCTCCTCAGACCATCGTAGTTTCCTTTATTTAAATTGAGGACCCTTGTCTCTGAGTCAACTACTTCATTCTCCATCTTAATGAAGAATTCGATCATATTATGATCGCTCTGACCCAAGGGGCCTCGTACAACAAGATTGCTAATTAATCCTTTCTCGTTGCATAATACCCAGTCTAAGATGGCCTGATCTCTGGTTGGTTCCTCGACATATTGGTCCAGGAAACCATCCTGTAAACACTCCAGGAATTCCTCCTCCACAGTATTGTTACTAATTTGGTTGGCCCAATCTATATGTAGATTAAAGTCACCCATGATGACTGCTGTGCCCTTATTGCACGCTTCTTTAATTTCCCTTTTAATGCCATCCCCAACCTCCACCTTACTGTTTGGAGGTCTATATACCACTCCCACTAATGTTTTTTTCCCCTTAGTATTTCTCAATTCTACCCATACAGATTCCACATCATCAGAGCTAATATCCTTCATTACAATTGTATTAATCCCTTCTTTAACCAGTAATGCTACCCCACCTCCCTTTCCTTTTTGCCTATCTTTCCTGAATATCGAATACCCCTGGATGTTGAGTTCCCAGTCTTGGCCATCTTTGAGCCACGTTTCTGTAATCCCAACCAAATCGTATTCGTTTACCTCTATTTGCGCAGCCAATTCATCCACCTTATTACAAGTGCTCCTCGCATTAAGACACAAAGCCTTCGGGCTTGTTTTTTTAACGCTCTTAAACTTATTAGAATTATTATTTACTGTGGCCACGTTTGATTTAAATCGTTGATTTCTCTGACTGCCACATTTGTTTTTCTCCTTCCTATCTTTTGCTTTTATCCCTGTTTTCCTTTCCTCTGTCTCCCTGCTCAGGTTCCCAACCCCCTGCCATTTTAGTTTAAACCCCCCTGAACAGTGCTAGCAAACCTCCCCGCAAGGATATTTGTCCCGCTCTGGTTCAGGTGCAACCCGTCCGACTTGTACAAGTCCCACCTTTCCCAGAAGCAGGCCCAGTGATCCAGGAAACTAAAGCCCTCCCTCCTGCACCAACTCTTTAGCCACGCATTCATCTGCTCTATCCTCCTATTCCTATACTCACTAGCACGTGGCACCGGGAGTAATCCAGAGATTACAACCTTTGAGGTCCTGCTCTTTAATCTGCTACCTAGCTCCCTAAATTCTTGTTGCAGGACCTCATCCCTCTTCCTACCTATGTCGTTGGTCCCAATGTGAACCACGACCTCTGCCTGTTCACCCTCCCCCTTGAGAATGCCCTGCAGCCGTTCAGTGACATCCTTGACCCTGGCACCAGGGAGGCAACAAACCATCCTGGAGTCACGTCTACAGCCACAGAACCGTCTATCTGTTCCCCTTACGATAGAATCCCCTACCACTATTGCTCTCCCACTCTTTTTCCTCCCTTCCTGAGCAGCAGCCACACCCCCGGTGCTAGGAAGTTGGCTGCTGCGGCCTTCCTCTGGTGAGTCATCCCCCTCAACAGTATCCAAATTGGTGACCAGCTATGAGGTGGGAGGTTTTATAGTACATCTCATGCCGCCATCTAATCAGCTGGGGCAATGGCCACTCAACTCCCACCTCAGGCTGACAGACATGGTTCCTGAGCTGCGTGAATCCCGTGGGCAGCCAGGGAAATTCGAAAGGGTGTCTGACAACTACCTGTTAATGATTTGAATCAGGTCGCCCACCTCTGCCGGTAGAGTCGCTGCTGCACCGGCAAACATGCCCGAGGGAAAGGCTCGTGGGGGCGGGATGATAGTGGGTTCCCGACCCGCTGCAACTTATTTCATATTTCCCACCTGACCTGCCTCTAATCGCGCCCGCACGGACCCCAGAAAATTCCAGCCAAAGTCTCTTGCTTCTCTCTATCTGGTGCGCTGTGCAGATTTATTAGATAGCTGCAGCCTCCAAATCTTTCGTACAGTTTGTCCAGCGCTGCACCAATGCACTGACTACTGCTAACATCGGAGTGGTGTTAAATAAATCCCAAACCAGTCAAAGATCGACAGCTCATAAAAGAGTTTAGCAGAATTTTAAAATATATTATCGTCAGGGAAAATGAGGCAAAACGAACTTCAAGCTTCAGTCGGTGGATTGCAGGCCAGTAACGCACAGATCATTCCGCAGTGCGAAAGGACAAACCATGCTCCGCTCTGCATAGTACGCTTGTTTTATAACTACAGACATGGTTTATTCAGCAGGGTAAGGGCTAGTTACCATATAACTGTTCGGACTTACAGTTTATTCAGAATAACTTGCATTTATAAAGCACCATTAACGTGGAAAAACACCCCAAGGTGCTTCACAGAGGCATGATCAGGTGCAAATGTGCACAGAGGCAAAGAAGGGGATATTTGAATTGGGTGATCAAAGGCTCGGTCAAAGAGGTTGTTTTTTAGGAGGTTCTTAAAAGTGAAGGGAGAAGTAGACCCGAGGTGATCAAGCTTGGTTTCCGTAGGTGTTGGACTTTAATGTGAGTCATATCACATTTTGCCTAGAATGTATATTGAAGCAAGGTTCCTTCTCACTAAACCTCCAGACCTTGACATAATGGCAATCTTGATAGTTTAATTGCTAACCAATTTAACTTGATGTTTCCTGTCTGAATTTACAAAGGAACAGGAGATGGACAATCCCAGATAGTTAATATGGCCTTGCTAATAGTTGCTAATGTGTTAGCTTTGCTGCCTCCATTGTTCTGGCCAATCTGCTATTAACATCTCACCTGGGATGTTGCTGACCCACCTGCTTCTTCCTACTCCATTGTCCCAACTAATCTCCAGTATTAGCATATCCTAATTGGACAATGACCCCAAGATGTTATGATTAACTTTAATGCAACACCTAACACAGAGCAAATTCTAACACGAGGCCTGTGTAATATAGTTTTTGTAAGATGTGTGACCTGTTAGGGGTTAAATAAAGTCACTACTGAGGTTTATAAACCAAAAAAGAGCAACTGATTTAATGATTTTTAAGAGTTTGTCTGATTGTCTCATGATGTGAGACGGTGGGGTGGCAAATGGCATTACTGTATTTATGCCTTTAAGAGGTGCTGCTGCTGTCATTGTAACTGTTGCTGTCATAAAAGTTGTTGTTGTAAAACTTGTTGTTGTAAAGTTTGCCCACGGACAAAAAGGTCGCGCACAAAGGAGTGTTGCATGCTCAGTACAACAAAACTTAGTGAACACTCTTCACAGTGACAGATTGTGTGATCTCCCAAATCCTTTTGCTGATGACCTTTGATGTCCTCTTACCCTATGCAGGTAAAGGACAACGCGTCGTCGTTCTACCCCCAGGACCAAGGCCTCCAATGCAGCATTCGAGAACCATCTCACCCTTTCTCTAAGCTGTTGCGCTCTTTCTTCTTCTCATCTGACAATGAGGTACTTCTGCAACAAAGCACCTTCCCTTTAAGGAGTGGAAACTTTATTGGCCAGTAGACTGCACATGGCATTGGTCCCCCTGTTGAGTGCTATGCCAATCAGCAGTGCGTTTAGTGCTGAGATCAGTGCTGCAATCATGTTAATGAGCAGGCAGCACGAATTTTGTGCCCACCCATTTTTGGGCCTTATTGAATTTCTAGGCCTTTAACTACTGTCAGAAGGATCAGACCTTGTATTTGTACAATGACTTTCACCATGAGATTTACAACACATGAATTATGATTTAATGCTTCAGCTACCAAAGTTCCAGAATCTTTAGTAATGAATAAAAAAGGCAAACCAGTCACTGGCAAGGGCAGAGTTAAATACATGTGATTGCACTTCCCACCCAGTTCCTGTTAGTCTAGATTGAATCCAATTGAAGGATTACACCCTCATACGTCAGCTCTGTGTCTCAGTTCTTGCCAGACATGCCAGTGCATGTCGGATAGAGATTTGGAAATTTGAAGTTTTAGAGCAGTCAGTGTTTGTCTTTTTTCACATATGTGCACATTTTAAAAATACTAAATGGAAAAGAAAGATATATATTCAGGGGGTTGGGTGGTGCGGTGGGTTTAACCTCTGTGACCTAGGTTAGAATCCAGCCCAGACTGATGAGATGAATGTACCTCTCTGCTGGCCCTAATGGAGCTACATGAATAAATCTGCACAATCTCACTTTAGTTCGTGGAGGCATACACAAAACTACCTGTAATTTAGCAATCTGACTCGGAGAAGCCAATAGATGGCTGGTGAGGGAAATGGAAACGTTTACTCTGGCAGAGTAGGGAGAGCTCTTCTGAGGTTGGACTGAGTTGGGGCAGAGTACAAAGAATTTTACTTGGCATCTGACCATACCGAAGTTGGGAGTGCTCTATGCTGACACTGGATGGGTAATTTTACAAATTTGTCCTCCTAGCCAGGAGCTTTCCCTGCCAGGAGCACATATTGGAAATCTGGGCATGCATGGTTCACAATTTTCCAATCGTTAATTTAAGTGGTTGGAAAATCAACTTCAGCACATGCCCAAAGTTCTCATGTGCACTGCCAGCAGGTGAAGCTGCCTGAAGGAGACAAAGTCGGAAAATGAACCCTTGAATTTTTGAAATAGAATGTGTTGCATTTCTTAACACTAACATCCCTCACCCTGATGAACATAAAATTATTGAAAAAAACATGTATTCTTCAACTAAAATTGATTTTGGTATTAAAACCCAATACATTAAAACCAATTGGACAAAGTATTTACAACACAGAAACAGGCCATTCGGCCCAACAGGTCCATGCCGGTGTTTATGATTGCATGAGCCTCCCACCCTTCTTCATCAAACCCCGTCAACATATCCTTCTATTCCTTTCTCCTTCATGTGCTATCTTTCTTCCCTTTGAATGCATCTATGCTATTCTCCTCAACTACTCCCTGTGGTAGCGAGTTCCACATTCTAATCACTCTCTGGGTAAAGAAGTTTCTCCTTAATTCCCTATTGGATTTATTAGTGACTATCTTATATTTATGGCCTACAAGTGGAAACATCTTTTCTACGTCTACCCTATCAAATCATAGAATCATAGAAGATAGGAGCAGGAGTAGGTCATTTGGCCCCTCGAGCCTGCTCCGCCATTCAATGCGATCATGGCTGATCATCCAAATTCAGTACCTGGTCCCTGCTTTCTCCCCATACCCCTTGATCCCTTTAGCCTTAAGAAATATATCCAACTCCTTCTTGAATATATTTAATGAACTGGCCTCCACCACCTTCTGTCGTAGAGAGTTCCACAGGTTCACCACTCTCTGGGTGAAGAAATTCCTCCTCATCTCTGTCCTAAATGGCCTACCCTTTACCCTTAGACTGTGTTCCCTGGTTCTGGACTCCCTGACCATCGGGAACATCCTTCCTGCATCTAGTCTGTCCAGTCCTGTCAGAATTTTATAGGTTTCAATGAGATCACCTCTCATTCTTCTAAACTCCAGCGAGTACAAGCCCAATCGACCCAATCTCTCCTCATACGTCATTCCTGCCATCCCAGGCATCAGCCTGGTGAATCTTCGCTGAACTCCTTCCATGGCAAGAACATCCTTCCTCAGATAAGGCGACCAAAACTGCACACAATACTCAAGATGTGGTCTCACCAAGGCCCTGTACAACTGCAGCAAGACATCCTTGTTCCTGTACTCAAACACTCTCACTACGAAGGCCAACATACCATTTGCCTTCTTAACCGCCTGCTGCACCTGCATGCTTACCTTCAGCGACTGGTGCACAAGGACACCTAGGTCTCGTTGCACTTCCCCTTCTCCCAATCTATTGCCATTCAGATAATAATCTGCCTTCCTGTTTTTGCCACCAAAGTGGATAACCTCACATTTATCCACGTTATATTGCATCTGCCATGTTTCTGCCCAATCACCCAACATGTCCAAATCATCCTGGAGTTTCTCGACATCCTCCTCACAGCACACACGCCCACCCAGCTTTGTGTCGTCTGCAAATTTGGAGATATTACATCTAGTTCCCTTGTCCAGATCATTTATATATATTGTGAATAGCTGGGGTCCAAGGACCGATCCCTGCGGTACCCCACTAGTCACTGCCTGCCATTCGGAAAAAGACCCGTTTATTCCAACTCTTTGCTTTCTGTCTGCCAACCAGTTCTCTATCCAAGTCAACACCTTGCCCCCAATCCCATGTGCCTTAACTTTACACGCTAATCTCTTATGTGGGACCTTATCGAAGGCCTTCTGAAAGTCCAGATACACCACATCCACTGGTTCTCCCTTATCTCTTTTACCAGTTACATCCTCAAAAAAATTCCAGTAGACTAGTCAAGCACGATTTACCTTTTGTGAACCCATGTTGACTTTGTCCGATCCTGTCACTGTTTTCCAAGTGCTCTGCTATTACATCTTTTATAATGGACTCTAGCATTTTCCCCACTACCGATGTCAGGCATACCGGTCTGTAATTCCCTGTTTTCTCTCTACCACCTTTTTTGAATAGTGGGGTAACATTAGCTACCCTCCAATCCATGGGTACTGTTCCAGATTCCATCGAATGTTGGAAGATGATCAGCAATGCATCTACTATTTCTAGGGCCACTTCCTTAAGTACCCTAGGATGTAGATTATCAGGCCGTGGGGATTTATCCTTTTATAATCTTGAAGATCTCTATCAGGGCACCCCTCAATCTACTCTTTTCTAGAGAAAAGAGCCCCAGCCTGTTCAATCTTTCCTGATAGGTATAACCTTTCAGTTCTGGTATAATTCTAGTAAATCTTATTGCACCTACTCCAGTGCCTGTATATCTTTTTTATAATGTGGAGATCAAAACTGTTCACAATACTCCAAGTGTGGTCTAACCAAGGTTCTATACAAGTTAACATAACTTCTCTGCTTTTCAATTCTGTCCCTCTAGAAATGAACGTAAGTGCTTTGTTTGCTTTTTTATGGCCTTATTAATCTTTGTCACTACTTTTAGAGATCTATGTATCTGTAGCCCCAGATCCCTCTGTTCCTCTACCCCATTTAGACACTTATTTTCCAAAGAATATGTGGCCTCCTTATTCTTCCTACCAAAATGTTTTACCTTGCACTTATCTATATTGACGTTCATTTGCCAGTTACATGCCCATTCTGTAAGTTTATTAATGTCTTCCTGTATTTTGTCATAGTCCTCCTCTGTATTAACTATACCCCCCAATTTGGTGTCATCTGCAAATTTAGAAATTTTACTTCCCCGCAAATTTTGAAATTGTATTTCTATTAAATGTGGAGCATACACATTGAGCAATAGTTTCGAGGAAGTGAACTGTAACAGGTGTGTCTAGTGAGGTTACTGGCATGCCTGTGTAGCACTGGCAGGGTTATGTATACATACATTATTCATGCTTACAGTATGCACCCTTAATGTTCATAACACTGTCTATGATTTTAATTCTGTAGACAGCAAGTTCTAGTTTTCCCCTCCAAATTCTTACTGATACCTTCAAATGTCACATTTCTTTCTTCAATTGAGAGCCCAACATGGTTTGGATTCGAGGTTTTTCTGCAGCTGGTGTCAGCACAGCTTCAGTATCAGCTGAATTTAGCTTCTATGAGTGAGAACTAATCTTAACAGTTCTTCCTTCTCCTAAGTTTTTAGTATTCTGTTCCTGCAACATTACACTCCAGCTGATGAACCTTACCTAGTGGTCAACACCCAATAGGTCCAAAGGCCAGTGACCTCTCAGGCCTGCAATTGTGCTCCTGTCTCCTGCCCTGCTCTCAGGCATGATGCCCAGCCAGCAGGCAGACCTGCACATGACCATGCAAATAAACTGGGACAGGAAAATGGGAGGTCCTCTCGTGTGGCAGACGCACCATACCTCAGGTACGTGGTGCCTGTTAACTACCCAGCAAGCGTTCATAGAGAAAAATTGGCTCCAATATTCTAACTGCAGTCTAATGATGTGTATAAGTTTAGCTTTACCTCTTTGCTCTTGTACTCTTATGTGTGACAGTGTCCAAGACTGGCTGTTGGCAGGCTTGTGGAAATAAACAAGCCCCAAACTAATGAAACTGTTGCCAGTGCCACAGCATGTTTCCAATTTGTTGCTAGAACCTGCTGAGATTTGTACTGAATTGGAAAGCAATGAATTATACTGACAAAGCAGAATCCTTGATCGACTGGCTGAAACTGGAAAATCTTAACCTTGAGAATGCCAATTACATAAAATATGCAAAATCAATCTGACTATAAACAACAGCAATAAAATCCCTATCATAAATTAAGCCACAATATTAGTTCACAGAGTTTTTCAATGCAAATGTAAAAATTTGCACAATGTTTTCCATGGGGAAGAGAGACACACAATGTGAATCTGCATGTGTTGAGGAGGAGGTGGAGGGAGCATGGTGGCATATCTTTTCCTTGGTTTGAATGTGCATTGGCAATTCAGAATATAAATCATGATGATTCTCTTACGTACCATATGAGAAATTGATTGAGATTTAGTATTATATTATATGCCCCTGGGTGTATTGGATCACTTGGGCACAGCACAAAGAGAAAAAGGCTCGCTGACGGGCATATTGATTTTCCTTTATATACCTGGGAGGCACAGGAACAGGAAAATCTGCCCACAAGATAATTATAGATTATCTTGCCATGTGGCCCATCTTGATTGGTCCATCCAGAGAGATCCTAATGTCCCCTCATTGTAACATCCAATGATTTCCTAAATGGTTCCAGGGTTTTTTCCACTGCTACACTATCTGTAATTTTATTCCACATATTAATCACTCTCTGCATGAAGAAGAATTTCCTGATATCAGCCCTAAAATTACCTTTAACAAGTTTGAACCTGTGTCCCCTTGTTCAACTCCCACACTTTAATTAAGGTAATATTCTGTGAGTAAGATTTTCAACTTGTGCTAAATTGTGGCAAGTTTTCTGTTTCTTGAGTAGATATGGGCCACATACTTTCACATGTGATCCTCAGAACCAGTAAAGAGAGCAAACTTTCAACCATTTGTAGGTACAGGAGTCAAACTTACAATTTATTATTACTAATGACTCTTATTGTTATTAATAAGAAAAAATTGCATTTATATATCACTTTAGATCTCTATTACTTCCCAGTTGAGGCCTAGTGTGAATCTGTTTGAGGCCTTCTAAAGGTCCTCACCTTTAATAGGATAAGGTAATCAATCCCAGAGGGGATCAATTACCTTGAATAGTTGGAGTGGCTCCAGTGGGAGCCGAAGAGTTTCAAAAAATAAAATCTTGCTTCAGGAATTTCCAGGCCACCGTGTCACCCAGGTCAAACAGGCAAAAAAATGGAGGTTTGGCACTTACATGGAAACTGTCAAGGGGGAAGTGGGTAAACAAGAAAGACCAGGTTCACATTTTCACTGAAACTTCACAGTGGGAGGGATGAGGTAAAGGAACAAGGAATAACAACAGAAAATGCTGGAAACACTCAGCAGGTCAGCAACATCATAGAGAGAGAAACAGAGTTAACGTTTCGGGTCGATGACCCTTTGTCAGAGTTCTGATGAAGGGTCATCGGCCTGAAACATGAACTCTGTTTCTCTTTTCACAGATGCTGCCTGACCCGCTGAGTGTTTCCAGCATTTTCTGTTATTATTTCAGATTTCCAGCAGTATTTTGCTATTGTAAAGGAAAAGGGAGACTGATTTTTTTTTAATGAATATGGAAACCAAAACTCCATGAGCCACGAGTAGGGTTGCCAACTCTGGAAGGATATATTCCTGGAGTTCTATCACATGACCTCCCGTCACCAACCACCCCGCCCAATTAAACAGCCTTTTGTCCCCCATCTCCAATCTTTTTTATAATGAATAAACAAGTGTTCAAAGAAAACACATATTTAAAAAAATCTCGAATTCATTGAGACTACAGGACAATTCTGGAGAGTTGGCAACCTTAGCCATGATCCCAGCACTTATACTGGGGTGCATTTTGGGTGTCTGCCTGCCCCAAGCTGCCTGAAATTTAGCCTCTGCTGTCAAATTGTGGGGTGGGGGGACAGGGTATCAGGGCCTTTCTGGATATATCAACATCAGCCCCATGTGGCACCCTTTGTAATGGAGCCCTAGTAAGCACATTTAAAAAAATGAACTTACTGTAAGTTTTCAGGGGCCTGGGCTGCTTCCCTGGCCTGGATCCACTTGGTGGTCCCCATTTGCACCCTACAGGTGGTTGGTATGTCTCTTCTCACTCAGCGTACTAGCCTCCAAATTTACGCGGGACCCTATGAGAACACCCAGCATAGGGAGTCCCTGCCCCTGGCCTCATCCCATCGGTTGCCCTTGTATGTAAGGCTCAAACACTTGGAAATGTTTTAGCAGGTGTGCTCCTCCTAACTCCTCAACAGCAACAACTTGCATTTATATAATGCCTTTAATGTAGTAAAACGTCCCAAGACGCTTCACAGGAGCATAATCAAACAAAATTTGACACCGAGCCACATAAGGAGATATTAGGACAGGTGAGAGGTAGGGTTTAAGGAGCATCTTAAAGGAGGAGAGAGAGGCAGAGAGATTTCAGGAGGGAATTCCAGAGCTTAGGGCCTAGGCAGTTAAAGGCATGGCCGCCAATGGTGGAGCGATTAAAATCCATGATGCACAAGAGGCCAGAATCGGAGGAGCGCGGAGATATCAGAGGCTTGTAAGGCTGGAGGAGGTTACAGAGGTAGGGTGGGGCAAGGTCATGGAGGGATTTGAAAACAAGGATAAGAATTTTTAAATTGAGACATTGCCGGGTCACGAGCCAATGTAAGTCAGCGAGTACAGGGGTTATGGGTGAACGGGACTTGGTGTGAGTTAGGACATGGGCAGCAGAGTTTTGGATGACCTCAAGTTTATGGAGGGTAGAACGTGGGAGGTGTTATGTATTATGTGTTCTCCTCCCACCTGCGGTGGCGCTGTCACAGCAGATAAATGGTTGGGTTTGTTCTCTTGGTTGGGTTTTGTTCTCTTTGTTCTATATACTTTCTGGAACCTTCCTTTTGAATAAAGAATCAGCATGTTTGCCATCTCAGGGTTCTGAGCATTATTTGTGTTTAAGTATAACGGCACAGGTACAAACACAAAAAAGTGGCGGCGTTGTGGGAACTTTCTTGTTTTCGACTACAAAACACTCGGAACAGAGATTGCAGCATCACATTAATGATACGAGTGCAGTGAGTAAACAGAAATTAAAATTTGAAATGTGAGATGGCTACTATATTCGGAAACATCGGTGATTTTGATGAAAATGTTGAGCAATCGAATGCTTATACGGAACGTTTTGGCTATTTTGTTTTGGCGAATGCGGTGGCAAATGATAAGGTCATGCCTACCTTTTTGAGTATAATGGGAGCAAAGACATTCAATTTACTGCGCAGCCTTGTACAGCCAGTTAAGCCAGGAGCTAAAACATATAAACAACTAGTGGACATTCTTGGAGCACATTTTTCACTGAAACCTCTGGTTATTGCTGAGAGATTTCGATTTCACAAACGGAATCAAGAGGAGGGGGAAACAGTGACTATGTTTGTTGCTGCTTTGAAAAAGTTGTCAGAACACTGCGAGTTCAAGGAGGTGCTGAATGACACCATTAGAGACAGACTTGTGTGTGGTCTGCAAAGTGCAGCCACACAGAAGCACCTTCTTACTGAGGACAACCTTACTCTTGAAAAGGCCATTGAAGTTAGTGTCTCCATGGAGATGGTGGAAAAGGAGGCTCACCAGTTTAGTTCAACAGGGAGAGTTCACAAGGTGTCGTCTGAGCCTAAAGGTGCGCGGAACGGCACATGTTACCGTTGTGGAAGAACGGGCCATCACGCTAATGACTGCTGGTGTACAGAGCTGGAATGCTGAAACTGTGGCAAAAAGGGTCACATTGAACGTGCCTGTAGAGGTAAAAAAAGAACAGACAGAGCTGGGAAGCATGAAAACAAAATGTCTGTATTTGGACAAGAGAAGAAAAAGAGTGTTCATTCAGTGCAGCATGATGTAACAAGCAAAACAGAGGGGAGCGACACCTCTGAGGAGGAAGAGTTGCACATACTGACGGTTGCAGGTGGTCCAAATGGCTACTGGGTGTCACCACTGGTGGAGGGACAATCAGTGCGGATGGAGGTGGACACAGGCGCGGCTGTGTCCCTTGTTTCAGACACTGTCTACAACAAAATGCTAAAGCACCTTACCCTTCAGCCAATAAACATTGTGCTAAAGATGTATACCGGCGAACCTGTGGCCATGAGAGGTGCCATTGAGGTGACAGTTAAATTGAATGGACAGACTGCGAAACTGCCACTATATGTGGTAAAGGGAAATTGCCCATTTCTACTGGGACGTGCGTGGCTAGAGAAAATCACGCTGGTCCACATGATGTCAAAAGGGGAGTCAGGTCTGACTGCAGTTTTAAACAAACATGCAGAACTCTTCAATGGTGAACTTGGGAGCATGAAAAAGATCAGCGTGAGACTGGACATTAAACCTGACAGCAAGCTGAAGTTTCACAAAGCCCGACCTGTACCCTATGCAATTAGGCCAAAAGTTGAGGCTAACTTGGAGGCCTTAGTCGAGAATGGAGTCCTGGAGCCTGTGAGCGTGAGCAAATGGGCCACACCCATTGTTCCTGTCCTGAAAAAGGATGGATCTATTCGAATCTGCGGGGATTTTAAAGTGACTATTAACCCGGTGCTGTCTGCGGAACAGTACACTCTTCCCCCCCATTGGTGATCTCTTTACGAGCCTGGCCGGAGGGCAAAAGTTCAGCAAAATAGACTTATGCCAGGCTTATTTACAATTGCATGTCGATGACAAATCAAAGGAGTTGCTGACAATTGTGACACACAAGGGGCTATACAGGTACTGCCGCCTTCCGTTTGGAATTACGTCGGCCCCTGCTCTATTCCAAACGGCAATGGATCAGATTTTGATTGGACCGCCAGGAGTCCAGTGCTACCTGGACGGCATCCTTGTCACTGGGACAAATGAGGAGGATCATCTTCGGAACTTGGATGCGACATTACAGTGACTGAAAGAGTACGGACTCAGAGTTCGTAAGGACAAATGTGAATTCTTTCAGTCTTCAGTTGAGTACCTGGGGCATGTGATTGACGCTGCCGGCCTGCACAAGGTGCCGTCAAAGGTCAAGGCGATCGTGGAGGCCCCAGCACCCCAGAATATGAGCCAGTTACGTTCATTCCTGGGGCTACTTAACTACTAAGGAAAGTTTATTCCAGACTTAGTGACATTGCTGAAACTGCTACATCAGTTGCTATGTCAAGGCAAAACATGGAAATGGACTGAACTGTGCAACGAAGCTTTCGCCCAAGCAAAGAAAGCATTGCTGAAGTCGGAGGTCTTGACACACTTCGACCCAAAGCTACCCATGCAGCTAGCATGTGATGCATCACCATATGGTGTGGGAGCAGTCATATCCCACATCATGCCTTCTGGTGAAGAGAAACCTATCGCCTTCACATCACGCACCTTGAACAAGGCCGAGAGTAACTATGCACAGATTGAGCGCGAGGCCTTGGGAATCGTTTTCGGAATTTGAAAATTTCATCAGTACCTGTTTGGGAGAAAGTTCACACTCCCGATGGACCACCGTCCATTGACTTCAATCTTCGGGCCCCACACCGGAATTCCGTCTCTTGCTGCAAGCAGGATGCAAAGGTGGGCTTTACTGTTGTTGGGACACACATACGACATCAAATATCGCAAATCAGATTTGCACGGCAACGCAGACGGTCTCTCGAGGCTGCCCTTGCCTGTTACTTCCCCAGAGCCTCGTCAGATAGACATCTTCTACTTTAGACAAGTGGTGGGAGCACCTGTCACTGCAGCTCAGGTGCAAAGGTACACCCACAATGATCCAGTCCTGTCTGAGGTAATGGACAATGCTATTTGAGGGAGAGCTACAGGAGATTCTCCTAGTTTGAAACCTTACGTTTCAAAAAGAAATGAGCTCTCCGTCCAGGCAAGTTGCCTTCTCTGGGGACACCGTGTCATCATTCTGCCACCTCTGAGGGAACCTATACTGCAACAACTTCATACAGGCCACAGTGGGATGCTTCGGATGAAGGAAATGGCAAGAAGCTACTTCTGGTGGCCAGGTCTCGATGGAAATATTGAGGAGAAAGCCAAAACATGTTCCACGTGTCAAAGGGTCCGGACTGTTCCACAGCTGGCAACCCTACACCCCTGGGATTGGCCTGAAGAAGTGTGGCAGCACATACATGTGGACTTCGCCGGTCCTTTCGAAGAGAAGATGTTTATGGTGGTTGTGGACGCTCGTAGCAAGTGGCCGGAGGTCGCTGTGATGAGGTCTACCACGGCAGAGAAAACAATTGAGAAACTTGGTGAGATGTTCAGCCATTATGGCTCACCGGAACAACTCGTAAGTGACAATGGTCCACAATTTGTGTCACAGGAGTTTGCAACCTTCCTGCAAGTGAATGGTGTCCAACACATCAGGTCTACGCCCTACCATCCCTCTACTAACGGCCTAGCAGAAAGGTTCATGCAAACTTTGAAGCACGCCTTGAAGGCATCGCAAGGTCAGGGCTCAATCCACCAAAGTCTGAACAGCTTCCTGTTGTCCTACAGGAACGAGCCGCATGCCACAACCAAAACTTCCCCCGCTTCGCTCATGATGAAGAGGCAGTTGCGGACAAGTTTTGACTTACTCAAACCTCCAAGGGCAGAGCAGGCTGTCCAACGTGAACAACAAGCTCAAATTGAAAGAAGAGAGAAAAGAGCAAAGGAGAGATGGTTTCATCCTGGAGAGCACGTCGTAGCTCGAAACTACAACACTGGACCGAAATGGGTTCCTGCTACGGTGATCGCGCAGACGGGCCCTGTGTCTTACATGGTTGAGACTGCTGAGGACGTCGTCTGGAGAAGACACACTGATCAACTGTTGCTAGGAGCAGAGACAGCCACAGAGGCTCCAACGGCTGGTTGGCCTGAACTGTTTCCGGATGATACCGCAAACCAGCATCCTTTGCCACAGTGCACTTCTCCAACACAGGAAGTCAAAGAGACTGTTCCACCTGTGCAAACTCCTGACTTTCGACTGACACAGGCACCTTCTCCATCCAGGCCTGTGTCAATGCCTACTGCTGTGGAAGCCAGCGATGACCACCGGTATCCTGTCAGAGAGCGGTGGCCTCCAAGACGCTTGGATCTGTAGGCTTAGCGACTTACCCACAAGACTGGGGCAGAATAAACCCCAGGGTAAAGTCAGGGTTTGAGGCAGTCTACCTGTACCCTTGGTTAGTTGAGTGCATTGAAAGTAATTTACCTGTTGAGGAATAATGTGGACATTTCATTTAAGAGGGGAGGAATATGTTATGTATTATGTGTTCTCCTCCCACCTGCGGTGGCACTGTCACAGCAGTTAAATGGTTGGGTTTGTGCTCTTGGTTGGGTTTTGTTCTCTTTGTTCTATATACTCTCTGGAACCTTCCTTTTGAATAAAGAATCAGCATGTTTGCCATCTCAGGGTTCTGAGCATTAATTGTGTTTAAATATAATGGCACAGGTACAGACACAACAGGAGGCCGGCCAGGAGTGTGTTGGAATGGTTAAGACTAGAGGTAACAAAGGCATGGCTAAGGGTTTCAGCAGCAGATGAGCTGAGGCAGGAGAGGAGTCGGGCGATGTTACAGAAGTGGAAGTAGGCGGTCTTGTGATGGAGCGGATATGTGGTCGGAAGTTCATCTCGGGGTCAAATATGACATCAAGGTAACCTCAGACAGTTGCTAGAGGGAGGGATAGAGTCAGTGGCTAGGGAACAGAGTTTTTGGTGGGGACCAAAGACAATGGCTTTGGCCTTTCCAATATTTAGTTGGAGGAAATTTCTGGTCATCCAGTGCTGGATGTCAGACAAGCAGTCTAACACCTTAGAGACAGTGGAAGTGTCAAGATAGGTGGTGGTGAGATAGAGCTGAGTGTCATCAGCGTACATGTGGAACCTGATGTTGTGTTTTCAGATGATGTCACTGAGGGGGAGCATGTAGATGAGAAATAGGAAGGGACTTCAGAGGTAACGGAGCAAAACAACTGTGGGCCGCTACCAGCCTGCACTCGTCCCCTCCCAGTTCCTGGACTTACCTCTGGGTCTCGGTGCAGGCCCAAAATTCATAAGGCTCTGACCGGCGAGGTGCTTTGCTCCTTGGGCCCTTCTGTTCCGGTGTGCCGTTGCTGCGTGGTGCTGGAATCATGCCCGGTTTGGAGCGTTAAGGAATTTAGCCCCCAGTGTCACCGTGATAAATATGGAGACAGCTGTCTGGCTGATCTCCCACCCCGGAGGTAAGGATGGGGCCTCTTTACAATCAGACTGATGCCAAGTTTTTTTTTAGAGAGATTGATATTTTACATTGAACATACATTTAAGACAGCAGTATGTAGTAACATTTCTTGGCAGTAGTTAATATATTTTTTTTATCGAGTGACTACCAATATTTCTTTGACAGGGTGACAAGTTTAAAGTTTTATTACAGAAATACAGATTAACTGTTGAGTTGTAAAAGTGTTTTCCAAACTGATTGTTGCTTCCGAGCAAAAGGTACAAAAGGAGAAAGAGAGACGAAGGCCTACAGGTTGGATCATGCCTGAAGTGGGATGCCGACCGAGCGTGTGAGGTGAGTCTGGAAGAGAGGTCGGCAATCAGGAGTGGGGTGATCATGAGCCGGCACCAGCCCGCATTTTTAATGTGGAGCCAGGAGGGGCACCCCACTCTTCCTGGCTCCACATTCCGGTCAGTAAAAAACTTTTATCTTACCTTTTGGGTGGCAGCCTTCAAAGCTCCCTTTAAGGACGGCTGATTTGCCTGCTGTGCACCTGAAGAAATTGACCGCAGCTTACATCCAGAACCCACCATAACAATTCAACGAAAGGTCATCGACCTGAAACGTTAACTCTTGTTTCTCTCTTCACAGATGCTGCCTAACCGGCTGAGTATCTCCAGCACTTTTTGTTTTTATTTAACAATTCAACACTTACCTTTGGTTCCTGTGGAACTGGTCAGAGTGTGCAAGACGCAGACTTCAACCAGTTCTGACACAAAATAGCAATTAGGGTTCTATTTTGTCATAGGACCACGATTTCCATATTAAAAGGGGCCCATCACCTAAAAATGGCAGGTGAATTGGATACCCGGCAGTAGGCCCCTTTCAAAATGGAGCAGGCCGCATTACCGGTGTTAACGTGTTACCAACCCCATTTTGAGGCCGTTACCACCCCATTAACATCAGGCGAAGGCAGTGATAAATCGACCCCATGGAGTCAAGGGGGGACATTTGCTGAGAGAGAAGCAAGAAGCAGGATATACTTATGGTCCTTTTACATTTGCAGCTTCTACAGTTCGGGCTGCGGAAGAGTGACTCCTGTTCACTGGCTCCCTATATTTACATCCTTAACGTTTTACCACGTTAAAGGTGCTATATAAATGTAAGTTGTTGTTGTTAATACTGGACAAATCATTGGCTCACATTTTTACTTGTGCTAAATTGTACACACAAACCTACTCTGATGGATCACCTCACTGTATGTTTAACTGAAGTGGTGGTATTAGTATAGGGTTTTAGTGAGCAATCTTGGTGAAGTGTGTAAAGGGTGCTAGTGTGTTGGCTGAATAACTACACCCACCATGTTCAGGGAAGGATTGATATAGTTCAAGTCACTTTGAACTTTGACCGATGAGAACATCAGAATGCTGTGGGGGTGAGGCTAATCTGTTTGTGTCTGTCATAGGCTGGCCCTGTTTTCATAAACAGAGAAAATGACTCATTTTAAGATCTAAAGGCAAGTCTTTCAGGGAGGAGGAGTTCCTGGAATAACCAGGAAATGCCTCCTATGAAAATACTGCTGAAAGTATTGCCCCCGGGGAGCTTGTGAGGCAGTACTTTTAAAATGCTGTTTGTTAGAGTTCTACTGAAGTTTAAACATTTGTCAGGACAGATGGGAATAGGGTATGATGGTTTCCTCATCATTTGTCCATGCTCCCAGCTCCTGATAAATCTTTTACCAAAATTTATCATTGTCAGTTCCCATTCCCTCTCCAGTTTTCTCCCTTTCTTTTCTGAAGGCATTAACTCTTGCTGGGATACTGTTCCAGAGAAACAAGTGTACTTCATCTAAATGGCTGTTTCTCATTTTGCACCTGGACAGTATCAACAGGATATTCCACCAGTGGGGCTTCACAGCTGAGCCCAATCTTATCCACCCTCCGGGCCCACTTTACAGCAGGAATTATTAATAATTAGGAGGAGGAATCCTAGCTATTTTTTTCACTTTAGCATTAAGGCCAATTTCAGAGAGATCAACTACCTCAGTAGAGACCAGGAATTGAACCAGGGGACCTTCCTAATCTGTACGGCTCAGGTTCTAACACTGGACAATGCACTTACCACCTGAGCCACTGAGGTAGCTATGTATACCTTTAAACATCTTGGTGTACTGTCAAAAACTAAATGTAACCTTTATTAATAAAAAAGGAAGATATCAGCTTTTAGAAACAATAATCAGAGACAAAATTAACAGTCACTTGGAAAGGTGTGGATTAAATAAGGAAACCCAGCACAGATTTGTTAAAGGCAAATCGTGTTTAACTAACTTGATTGAGTTCTTTGATGAGGTAACAGAGAGGGTTGATGAGGGTAATGCGGTTGACGTGGTGTACATGCATTTCCAAAAGGCATTCGACAAAGTGCCACATAATAGGCTTGCCAGCAAAGTTGAAGCCCATGGAATAAAAGGGACAGTGGCAGCATAGATACAGAATGGGCTAAGTGATAGGAAACAGAGAGTAGTGGTGAATGGTTGCTTTTCAGACTAGAGGAAGGTGTACAGTGGTGTACCCCAGGGGTCGGTACTAGGACCACTGCATTTCTTGATATATATTAATGACTTGGACGTGGGTGTACAGGACAGAATTTCAAAATTTGCAGATGACACAAAACTTGGAAGTATAGTGAACAGTGAGGAGGAGAGTGATAGACTTCAGGAAGACATAAGAACATAAAAACATAAGAAATAGGAGCAGGAGCAGGCAATTTGGCCCTTCAAGCCTGCTCTGCCATTCAATAAGATCATGGTTGATCTTCTACCTCATCTCCACTTTCCTGCACTATCCCCATATCCCTTGATCCCCTTAATATTCAAAAATCTATCGATCTCTGTCTTGAATATACTGAACGACTGAGCCTCCACAGCCCTCTGGGGTAGAGAAGTCCAAAGATTCACCACCCGCTGAGTGAAGACATTTTTCCTCATCTCAGTCCTAAATGGCCGACCCCTTATTCTTAGACTGTGACCCCTGGTTCTAGACTCCCCAACAAGGGGAAACATCTTCCCTGCATCTACCCTGTCAAGCCCTGTAAGAACTTTATATGTTTCAATGAGATCACCTCTCATTCTTCTAAAATCTAGAGAATATAGGCCTAGTCTACTCAATCTGTCCTCATAGGACAATCCCCCCATCCCAGGAACCAGTTTGGTAAACCTTTGTTGCACTCCGTCTTTGGCAAGTATATCCTTCCTTAGGTAAGGAGACCAAAATGGTACACAATACTCCAGGTGTGGTCTCACCAGGGCCCTATATAATTGCAGTAAGACGTCTTTACTCTTATACTCAAATCCTCTTGTAATAAAGGCCAACATACCATTTGCTTTCCTAATTGCTTGCTGTACCTGTATGTTAACTTTCAGTGATTCGTGTACAAGGACACCCAGGTCCCTCTGAACACCAACATTTCCCAATCTCTCACCATTTAAAAAATACTCTGCTTTTCTGTTTTTCCTACCAAAGTGGATAACTTCACATTTCTCCACATTATATTCCATTTGCCATGTTCTTGCCCACTCACTTAGCCTGTCTATATCCCCTTGAAGCCTCCTTGCATCCTCCTCACAACTTACATTCCCACCCAGCTTTGTATCATCAGCAAACTTGGACATATTACATTTGGTCCCCTCATCCAAATCATTGATGTAGATTGTGAATAGCTGAAACCCAAGCACTGATCCTTGCGGTACCCCACTAGTTACAGCCTGCCAACCTGAAAATGAAGGTGGCAGGGCAGGTTGAAAAAGCAGTTAAAAAGGCTTATGGGATCCTGGGCTTCATAAATAGAGGTATAGAATACAAAAGTGTGGAAATTATGATGGACTTGTATAAAACTCTGGTTCGGCCCCAACTGGAATACTGTGTCCAATTCTGGGTGCCACACTTTAGGAAGGATGTGAAGGCCTTAGAGAAAGTGCAGAAAAGATTTACGAGAATGGTTCCAGGAATGAGGGACTTCAGTTATGTTGATAGACTGGAGAAGCTGGGGTTGTTCTCCTTGGAGTAGAGAAGATTGAGAGGAGATAGCCGCAGCATAACAAAGACCGCCTACTTCCACCTCCGTAACGTCGCCTGTCTCCACCCTTGCCTCAGCTCATCTGCTGCTGAAACCCTCATCCATGCCTTTGTTACCTCTAGACTTGACTATTCTAACGCACTCCTGGCTGGTCTCCCACATTCCACCCTATGTAAACTTGAGGTCATCCAATACTCAGCTGCCTGTGTTCTAACTCGCACCAAGTCCCGTTCGTCCTTCACCCCTGCGCTCACTGATCTACCTTGGCTCCTGGTTAAGCAGCGCCTCAATTTAAAAGTTCTCCTCCTTGCTTTCAAATCCCTCCATGGCCTCGCCCCTTCCTATCTCTGTAATCTCCTTCAGCCCCACAACCCCCCGAGATATCTGCGCTCCTCTAATTCTGCCCTCTTGAGCATCCCTGATTATAATCGCTCAACCTTTGGTGGTCGTGCCTTCTGTTGCCTAGGCCCTAAGCTCTGGAATTCCCTGCCTAAACCTCTCCGCCTCTCTATCTCTCTTTCCTCCTTTAAGACAATCCTTAAAACCTACCTCTTTGACCAAGCTTTTGGTCACCTGCCCTAATTTATCCTTATGTGGCTCGGTGTCAAATTTTTTGTCTTAAAATACTCCTGTGCAGCGCCTTGGGACGTTTTACTATGTTAAAGGTGCTATATAAATACAAGTTGTTGTTGTTGTTGAGATTTGATAGAGGTGTTCAAAATCAAGAGGGGTCTGGACAGAGTAGATAGAGAGAAACTGTTACCATTGGCAGACGGGTCGAGAACCAGAGGACACAGATTTAAGGTGATTGGCAAAAGAACCAAAGGCGATGTAAAAAAAAACTTTTTTACACAGCGAGTGGTTAAGATTGGGAATGCAATGCCTGAAAGACTTAATCATGGCTTTCAAAAGGGAGTTCGATAAGTATATGAAGGAAATAAATTTCTAGGGCTACGGGGAAAGGGCGGGGGAGTGGGACTAGCTGAAGTGCTCTTGCAGAGACTGGCACGGGCTCGATGGACCGAATGGCCTTCTTCCGTGCTGTAACCATTCTATGATTCTATGATTCTATCAGTTTGCCAAATAATAATGTCTGTTCAATAACATGCATGCCAACCTAGAAAACTAGCAACTAATGGCAAACAGCGTCAAAAAATTGACATTGCTCGAAAAAGTTGAAAACTGAAGAATGGCCTGACATGCAACTATAAGTAGATATATGGGGTGTGCAGTAGCTATACACAACTTTCAAAATAGCTGTGCCCTGACCAGGGCTAAGGGCATTTAAATATTTTGGCCAAGTGCAGAGGTCACTTACAGTGGAAAAAAAATTGCTGTATAAGTGGGCCTGCAGTGCCAACTGAAGCATCTTAAGAAACCTAAAAAAGTGGCCCAATTTGAAATACGCTGATTTTCATAGCAACACAGGTGTTGCTTAAACTCAGCATTGCTTGGGCGCAAATGACAGGAAATACATTGTATAATATATTTGCATCATTTGACTCTCACTATAATATCCCCACCCATAGTTAGCTGATTGTGCGCCTGATGTCACATCCTGTGGAAAGTGTCTGTGTCAGAGGGCAGGGAGAAAGTGGAACTGCTCCCTGTTGGATTGTTCTCCACTCAGTCCTGCTCAGTTTGCTGGCAAAACCAGTCAGGAAATTCAGGCTCAGTACTTTTAATTTAGAAATGCAACATTTTGGAGCTAAAGGCAGCAGTTCAAAGGAGTCCGTACAATTCCAAATCAACTAGCATGTGTACGACAAAGAAAGGGCAATTTAAGCAAGGGTTTCTGTTTTATATTCAGACGCAGCTCTGTTCATTAGTTTGGATTGCTCCATCTGCTCCACACACTTCCCACCGAGTGACCATGGAGCAACAGCAAAAGGAGACTTCAGTGTTCAACCTTTGACATGCAAAGCAGTCCTACTAGATTTGGTTCCCATCACAAATTAATTTTTATCGATTACTTTGTACAGTAAAAGCAACTTTAAATTGTTTCCACTTACTTAGAGCAGCCATTTACCATTTAGAGAGATTGCTAACACCAGTGGAGATGGCTTCCCCTGAACACTATCATGTCATCATGGAACACTGGTTGCTACTTCTAGTGAAATGCTAACAATTTTATAATTCTACTAGAAATATCAACCGGAGAAAAACTTTCTACATTTGTTCATAATGTCACTACAGATGGTGAGCAGAGCAAATCATTATAGCTGATGATATCACATTCAATATTTCTGTTAGCTAAATTAAATATTTAGAAAGAAAGACTTGTATTTATATAGCACCCAATCACCTCTTTTAGAAATAGCTCAAAGCAATCAATTTGTACATAGTAAGATCCCACAAACAACAAAGAGAAGAATGAGAAGTAGTGTTGGTTGAGGGGGGAATGTTGGCCAGAACATCTCCCTGCCCTATCTTTAAATAGTGCTATGTATGGTGTAATGTTATCTTAGTAACGTAATTACGAGTCTCACAAGCAGTTGTTGAGGAGAACCATTTTATTCAGTCCTGCTTCTGTGTCTCCCAGTACAGTCTGAAAGCATGGCCAAGATGGCGTCGGATCCCACCCCCGGATATGACAGCAGCCGTCAACCAGCTGTCAATCAAACCCCCGCTGTCCTTACAACAGCTACGGTTATCCTTACATCTTCCCCCTTCAATGAAGACATAACACAGTAACAACATAACATAACACATAGAACTTGTTAACATCATATAGAACCAGTCAGTGTAACTAATTGCAGGTAGGTATAAACCTTACCCACACCCATGAGTCCATTAACTGTTTACGGTCTTATCAATCCCTGTCTACAGGTCAAGTTTAACTACAGGCTTTCTGGTGCACTGTGACCTGCGTGGCTGGACGGGTGTTTGCTGAACCACCCCAGTTGTATCCACATTATCACTATTGTGTCCTTCATCTCTTTGTGGCATTTCCCTCATCTTGTCTCTTTGTGGCATTTCCCTCATCTCGTCTCTTTGTGGCATTTCCCTCATCTCGTCATCCTCTCCGTCCTCCTGAGGCTGAAAGGTCTCTGTGGTTTTCAGTAGGTGCCTCCTGTTTCTGCGAAGCACATTGCCGTTCTCTGTCATGACACTGTATGACCTGGGGGCGACCTGTTGTAGAACTGTGGCTCTTGTATGCCATGACTCAGGCCCTTCAATGCGGACTATATCCTTCTGTAGCGGCACTAGTGTAGTGGCTGTGCGGTCATGAAGTGTTTTTTGTTTCTGTTGTAGCTTACGAGCCTTGTCTGCCCACACCTCACCTCTGTGGTCAGGTGTGACATAACTGGGAAGTCGTGTACGGATTTTCCGACCCAGTAAGAGCTCAGCTGGAGACTTGCCACTTGCTAGCGGGCCCGCCCTGTACGACATCAGGGCCAGATATGGGTCAGTGTTGCTGTGTGTTGCTTTCTTTAATAGTCTTTTCACAATCTGTACCCTCTTCTCCGCCTTTCCATTAGCCTGAGGATAGAGCGGGCTGGAGGTTACATGATTAAACTCATACTCTGAAGCAAATAACTGAAACTCATGACTGGCATAGGGAGGGCCATTATCAGAGACCAGGGTTAGAGGGATGCCCTGCCTGGCAAAGATTGACTTCAGGTGAGTTATCACAGCTCTTGATGTAGTACTGGACAAGAGAGCAATCTCCGGATAATTGGAATAATAATCAATAACTAACAAATAGTCTTTTCCTTCATAGTGAAATATATCAGTTCCGACCTTTTCCCAAGGTTGTGATGGGAGCTCTGTGGTAATGAGGGGCTCTTTTGCTTGCTTGTAGTGATACTCCTGACATGTAGCACACTCGCTGATCAACTGGTCAATATCAGAGTTCATGTTTGGCCAGTAGAGTGCCTCACGTGCTCTCCTTTTCGACTTTTCTGCACCCAGATGCCCTTCGTGTATCCTGTTGAGCATTTCTCATCGCATAGAGGTGGGCACTACTATCCTGTCACACTTAAGCAGTAATCCATTGGCCACAGAGAGGTCAGACTGAATGTGATAATATTGTTTACATGACCCTTTCTTCCAGCCCTCTTGAAGATTTCTCATTACTTTACTCAGGACTGGGTCCTTTGATGTCTCTGTGACTATCACTGATAGTTTCTCCTGTGTGGCGGGCAATGCTGCGTAGATCATATCCACATGAAGAGCCACATCCTCTTCTGTTTCACTGTTTTGTGTGGCATATGGCGCAGCCCTGGATAGTGTGTCTGCAATGAACATTTGTGTCCCTGGCACGTATGTTAGCTCGAAATCGTAACGTTGAAGTCTCATCATCAGGCGTTGTATCCATGGTGACATGTCACACAGATTCTTCTTTGCGATCCCTAGCAGTAGCTTATGGTCCGTTTCTAGGATAACCTTGGGAAGACCATAGATGTAGGTATGAAATTTTTCACACCCAAATGCTAAGCCAAGGCACTCCTTCTCGATCTGTGCATACCGGCACTCTGTAGCCATCATGGAGCGTGACGCATACGCCACTGGTCGCCATTCTCCTTCATCTTCCTGTAGAAGGACAGCCCCCAATCCATTCTTAGAGGCATCTGTGGACACTTTTGTCTTTTTTAGGGCAGAAGAACTTCAGTAGGGGTTCGCTTGCTAGAATGTGTAGCAGCCCCTTCCATTCTCTCTCATGTTCATGTCCCCATTGGAACTCAGTCTCTTGGTGCAGCAGTTTTCTCAGATGAACAGTTTTCTCTGCTAGATTTGGAATGAATTTCCCTAGGTAGTTAACCATGCCAAGGGCCCGCTGAACCCTTTTCTTGTCCTTTTACCGAGGCGGCAGTTAAAAAGAGGAGCGAGGCGAGGCCCGACCAGATCGGACCAGGAGAGCACCGAGGCGGCAGATAAAAGGAGGAGCGAGGTGAGGCCCGACCAGATCGGACCAGGAGAGCACCGAGGCGACAGTTAAAAGGAGGAGCGAGGTGAGGCCCGACCAGATCGGACCAGGAGAGCACCGAGGCGACAGTTAAAAGGAGGAGCGAGGTGAGGCCCGACCAGATCGGACCAGGAGAGCACCGAGGCGACAGTACAAAAGGAGGAGCGAGGTGAGGCCCGACCAGATCGGACCAGGAGAGCACCGAGGCCGGGTATAAAAGGAGGAGCGAGGCGAGGCCCGACCAGATCGGACCAGGGGAGCACCGAGGCCGGGTATAAAAGGAGGAGCGAGGCGAGGCCCAACCAGATCGGACCAGGAGAGCACCGAGGCGACAGTTAAAAGGAGGAGCGAGGTGAGGCCCGACCAACTCAGCAGCGGGGAGAGAGGTAAAAAGTAATCAGAGTGTGACGTCACCAGGGAGCAGGTAAGTGATTGGTTGGTGAGTATTTCTCTATTTTTTAAACGTTAACTCTGTGGTTTATAGTTGCTAAGGTCTTTCTGGTGTAGCGGGGACTGTTGATAAACCATACAAGCGCCCTAGAGTATATCTTTAACTGGTGGTATTGAATTAATTTAAATTAATTAAAGGGGTAAGTCATGCCAGGAGAGCCCAGCCCCGTGTTATGCTCCTCTTGCTCTATGTGGGAATTCAGGGACGCTGCCAGTGTCCCTGACGACCACGTGTGCCAGAAATGCATCCAGCTGCAGCTACTAGCAGACCGAATGGAGGTGCTGGAGCTGCGGATGGTGGGCTTTGGAGCATTCACGATGCTGAGAGGGTTGTGGATTACACGTTTGATGAGTTGGTCATGCCGCAGGGTAAGGCTGCACAGGCAGAAGGGAAATGGGTGACCATCAGGCAGAGCAGTAGAGGCAGGCAGGTAGTGCAGCGGACCCCTGTGGCCATCCCACTTTCAAACAGGTATACCAATTTGGATACTGTTGAGGGGGATGACTTACCAGAGGAAGGCAGCAGCAGCCGACTTCCTGGCACCAGGGGTGCTTCTGCTGCTCAGGAAGGGAGGAAAAAGAGTGGGAGAGCAATAGTGGTAGGGGATTCTATCGTAAGAGGAACAGATAGGCGTTTCTGTGGCTGTAGACATGACTCCAGGATGGTTTGTTGCCTCCCTGGTGCCAGGGTCAAGGATGTCACTGAACGGCTGCAGGGCATTCTGAAGGGGGAGGGTGAACAGGCAAAGGTCGTGGTTCACATTGGGACCAATGACATAGGTAGGAAGAGGGATGAGGTCCTGCAGCAAGAATTTAGGGAGCTAGGTAGCAGATTAAAGAGTAGGACCTCAAAGGTTGTAATCTCTGGTTTACTCCCGGTGCCACATGCTAGTGAGTATAGGAATAGGAGGATAGAGCAGATGAATGTGTGGCTAAAGAGTTGGTGCAGGAGGGAGGGCTTTAGTTTCCTGGAGCACTGGGCCTGCTTCTGGGGAAGGTGGGACTTGTACAAGTCGGACGGGTTGCACCTGAACCAGAGCGGGACAAATATCCTTGCGGGGAGGTTTGCTAGCACTGTTCGGGGGGGTTTAAACTAAAATGGCAGGGGGTTGGGAACCTGAGCAAGGAGACAGAGGAAAGGAAAACAGGGATAAAAGCAAAAGATAGGAAGCAGAAAAACAAAAGTGGCAGTCAGAGAAATCAATGGTTTAAATCAAACGTGGCCACAGTAAATAATAATTCTAATAGGTCTAAGAGCATTAAAAAAACAAGCCTGAAGGCTTTGTGTCTTAATGCGAGGAGCATTTGTAATAAGGTGGATGAAGTAGCTGCGCAAATAAATGTAAACGAATATGATTTGGTTGGGATTACGGAAATATGGCTCAAGGATGGCCAAGACTGGGAACTCAACATCCAGGGGTATTCGATATTCAGGAAAGATAGGCAAAAAGGAAAGGGAGGTGGGGTAGCATTACTGGTTAAAGAAAGGATTAATACAATTGTAATGAAGGATATTAGCTCTAATGATGTGGAATCTGTATGGGTAGAATTGAGAAATACTAAGGGGAAAAAAACATTAGTGGGAGTGGTATATAGACCTCCAAATAGTAAGGCGGAGGTTGGGGACGGCATTAAAAGGGGAATTAAAGAAGCGTGCAATAAGGGCACAGCAGTCATCATGGGTGACTTTAATCTACATATAGATTGGGCCAACCAAATTAGTAACGATACTGTGGAGGAGGAATTCCTGGAGTGTTTACGGGATGGTTTCCTGGACCAATATGTCGAGGAACCAACTAGAGATCAGGCCATCTTAGACTGGGTATTATGTAACGAGAAAGGATTAATTAGCAATCTTGTTGTACGAGGCCCCTTGGGTCGGAGCGATCATAATATGATCGAATTCTTCATCAAGATGGAGAATGAAGTAGTTCACTCAGAGACAAGGGTCCTCAATTTAAATAAAGGAAACTACGATGGTCTGAGGAGCGAGTTGGGTAGGATTCATTGGGGAATGGCACTCAAAGGGTTGACGGTGGATAGGCAATGGCAAACATTCAAAGACCGAATGGATGAGCTACAGAATTTGTTCATCCCAGTTTGGCATAAAAATAAAACAAAAAAGGTGACTCAACCGTGGCTAACAAGGGAAATTAGGGATAGCATAAGATCCAAGGAGAGGACATATAAATTGGCTAGAAAAAGCAATAATCCTGAGGATTGGGAGCAGTTTAGGAGTTAACAAAGGAGGATAAAGGGATTAATTAAGAAAGGGAAAATAGAATATGAGAGTAAGCTAGCAGGGAACATAAAAACTGACTGTAAAAGCTTTTATAGATATGTGAAGAGAAAAAGATTGGTGAAGTCAAGCGTAGGTCCCTTACAGTCAGAATCAGGGGAATTTATAATGGGAAACAAGGAAATGGAAGACCAACTAAATACATACTTTGGTTCTGTCTTCACAAAGGAGGACACAAATAACCTCCCAGAGATGCCGGGGAACATAGGGTCTGATGAAAGGGAGGAACTGAAAGAAATCAGTATTTGTAGGGAAATGGTGTTAGGAAAATTGATGGGACTGAAGGCCGATAAATCCCCAGGGCCTGATGGTCTACATCCCAGAGTACTTAAGGAAGTGGCCCTAGAGAGAGTAGATGCATTGCTGGTCATCTTCCAGAACTCGATAGACTCTGGAACGGTACCCATGGATTGGAGGGTAGCTAATGTTACCCCACTATTCAAAAAAGGTGGTAGAGAAAAAGCAGGGAATTATAGACCGCTAAGCCTGACATCGGTAGTGGGGAAAATGCTAGAGTCTATTATAAAAGATGTAATAGCAGAGCACTTGGAAAGCAGTGACAGGATCTGACAAAGTCAATATGGATTTACAAAAGGTAATCATGCTTGACTAATCTGCTGGAATTTTTTGAGGATGTAACTCGTAAAATAGATAAGGGAGAACCAGTGGATGTGGTGTATTTGGACTTTCAGAAGGCTTTCGATAAGGTCCCACATAAGAGATTAGCGTGCAAAATTAAGGCACATGGGATTGGGGGCAAGGTATTGACTTGGATAGAGAAACATAGAAACATAGAAGATAGGAGCAGGAGTAGGCCATTCGGCCCTTCGAGCCTGCTCCGCCATTCAATGAGATCATGGCTGATCATCCAAATTCAGTACCCTGTCCCTGCCTTCTCCCCATATCCCTTGATCCCTTTAGCCTCAAGAAATATATCCAACTCTTTCTTGAATATATTTAATGAACTGGCCTCCACCGCCCTCTGTGGCAGAGAATTCCACAGGTTCACCACTCTCTGGGTGAAGAAATTCCTCCTCATTTCAGTCCTAAATGGCTTACCCCTTATCCTTAGACTATGACCCCTGGTTCTGGACTCCCCGGCCATCATAAACATCCTTCCTGCATCTAGTCTGTCCAGGCCTAACAGAATTTTATAGGTTTCGATGAGATCCCCTGTCAATCTTCTAAACTCCAGTGAGTATAAGCCCAATCGACACAATCTCTCCTCATACGTCATTCCTGACATCCGAGGTATCAGCCTGCTGAATCTTCGCTGCACTCCCTCCATGGCAAGAACGTCCTTCCTCAGGTAAGGTGACCAAAACTGCACACAATACTGGTTGGCGGACAGAAAGCAAAGAGTTGGAATAAACGGGTCATTTTCCGAGTGGCCGGCAGTGACTACTGGGGTACCGCAAGGATCGGTCCTAGGACCCCAGCTGTTCACAATATATATTAATGATCTGGACGAGGGAATTGGATGTAATATCTCCAAATTTGCAGATGACACAAAGCTGGGTGGGAGGGTAAGCTGTGAGGAGGATGTCGTGAAACTCCAGTACGATTTGGACAGGTTGGGTGATTGGGCAGAAACATGGCAAATGCACTATAATGTGGATAAATGTGAGGTTATCCACTTTGGTGGCAAAAACAGGAAGGCAGATTATTATTTGAATGGCAATAGATTGGGAGAAGGGGAAGTGCAAAGAGACCTGGGTGTTATTGTGCACCAGTCGCTGAAGGTAAGCATGCAGGTGCAGCAGGCGGTTAAGAAGGCAAATGGTATGTTGGCCTTCGTAGCAAGAGGGTTCGAGTACAAGAACAAGGATGTCTTGCTACAGTTGTACAGGGCCTTGGTGAGACCGCACCTTGAGTATTGTGTGCAGTTTTGGTCACCTTACCTGAAGAAGGACGTTCTTGCCATGGAAGGAGTGCAGCGAAGATTCACCAGGCTGATACCTGGGATGGCAGGAATGACGTATGAGGAGAGATTGTGTCGATTGGGCTTATACTCACTGGAGTTTAGAAGATTGACAGGGGATCTCATCGAAACCTATAAAATTCTGTCAGGTCTGGACAGACTAGATGCAGGAAGGATGTTTCTGATGGCCGGGGAGTCCAGAACCAGGGGACACAGTCTAAGGATAAGGGGTAAGCCATTTAGGACTGAAATGAGGAATTTCTTCACCCAGAGAGTGGTGAACCTGTGGAATTCTCTGCCACAGAGGGCGGTGGAGGCCAGTTCATTAAATATATTCAAGAAAGAGTTGGATATATTTCTTGAGGCTAAAGGGATCAAGGGATATGGGGAGAAGGCAGGGACAGGGTACTGAAATTGGATGATCAGCCATGATCTCATTGAATGGCGGAGCAGGCTCGAAGGGCCGAATGGCCTACTCCTGCTCCTATCTTCTATGTTTCTATGTTTCTATGTTGGTTTCTCCATGTCATGTATAGCTTTTACCTTTGACTTGTCTGGCTGAATCCCCTCTGCAGAGATCTTGTCGCCGAGGAATGTGATTTCATTGACACTGAACTGACATTTGTCTTTATTTAGTTTGAGTCCATACTGCTGTATTCTCTGAAGTGTTTTCTCCAGTCTGGTGTCGTGCTCCCCTTGAGTGGAGCCCCATACTACCAGATCATCCACGTACACCCGCACTCCCTCCAGGCTCTCGATGATTTGCTCCATTGCTCTGTGAAAGATTTCTGGGGTGGAGCTAATACCAAAGGGCAGACGTTGGTAGGAGTATCGACCAAACGGGGTGTTAAATGTGCACAGCTTAGCACTTTCTTCATCAAGTTTCAACTGCCAGAAACCATGTGAGGCGTCCATTTTGGAGAAGACTTTCGCTTCTGTCATTTCGCTGACTATTTCCTCTCTCTTTGGAATTTGGTAGTGCTCTCTTTTGATATTGGCGTTAAGGTCCTTGGGATCCATGCAGACACGCAATTTATCAGTTTTCTTTGAATTGACGCAGACCATGGAATTTACCCAGTCAGTCGGTTCCTCAATCTTCTTTATGCCAGCTAGTCCCTCCATGCGGTCTTACTCTTTCCTCAGTTTTTCACGGAGAGCCATTGGAACTCTCCTGGGTGCGTGAATCACAGGTTGTGCATCCTCTCTCAGTTTGATGGAGTATGTAAAGGGCAGTGCTCCGAAACCCTGAAAGACATCTGCATATTTGTGTATCTTGGGGGGCACTCTGCACACAGTTCTGTTCATTGATAGTATAGATTCGTTTTACCAAGCCCAAATCCACACAGGCCTTGTCTCCTAAAAGTGACTCATGCCCTTCAGGCACTATAACAAAGGTCAGAGGGTGAATGTGATTTTTTACCTTAACATTCAGCCTACACGTTCCTTTTGTTTCAATGCTTTGTCCATTGTATGCCTTCAAAGACACAGTCTTGTTCAGTATTTTAGGTCGCACTTTGAGATTCCGTGCATCACTCCAACTTATGAGGTTTGCCTTAGCACCTGTATCTAGCTTAAAGGGAACAACGGTGCCATTTACCAGCAAGGGAGCTATCCAAACTTCAGTCTGTGGTCCTACAGAGTGCAGTTCATCAGCATTGTTGCCCTGTTTTGACTCATTTTGCACCATTCCAACAAACAAAGTCTCCGCTCCTGTCTCTTCAGTCGCAATAGCATGCACTGTCTTTTTACCTTCAGTTTTCTCTTCTAAAAAACACATCTTGGCAAAGTGATTCCTGACTTTACATTTTGCGCAGTTCTTCCCATAAGCAGGACACTGTCTGGCCACGTGTTTATAACCGCACCGTCTGCATTCGTAAGGCGTATTCGTCTTGAACTCCGTGAGCCCTCTTGTGTCCCTTTTGTGTATCACATCCACTGGCAGGTTTTTTAGCCCCAGGACGCTCTCTTCTGCTATGCTGCTCCCTTCGAACGTTTTCGTGTGCATGGCTGAGAGTTCACTAGCATGACAAATTTTTACTGCTGCATCCAAATTTAGGTCATTATCTCTAAGCATTCTCTTCCTCACCTTCTTGTCGAGTATTCCAAAAACGACTTGATCGCATATCATCGATTCCTTCAGGTCCTTAAAGTTGCATGTTTGTGCTTTTATTTTCAAGTCCGTCAAAAAAACATCAAAGGATTCTCCTTGCTTTTGCACACGGGAGCAAAACACGAATCTCTCGTACGTTTCATTCTTTTTTGGAGTGCAGTATTCGTCGAACCATTCTACCACCTTGTCCAGATCATTTTTATCATCTTCGGCTGCAAACGTAAATGTGTTAAACAGCTCGATTGCCTGCGAGCCAGCCACTGTTAGCAACAAAGCTACTTTACGTGTTCCAGAGCTAGTCGAAGCGTCAATCGCTGTGAGGTAGAGAAGAAAGCGTTGCTTGAAGACACGCCAATTTTCATCCACATTTCCTTCTAGTTGCAGATTAGCTGGAGGTTTAATTCCTTCCATTGCTGTAGTATGTCCTTATCGTGAGTTCTATAAATCCTGGTACCATGTAATGTTATCTTAGTAACATAATTACGAGACTCACAAGCAGTTGTTGAGGAGAACCATTTTATTCAGTCCTGCTTCTGTGTCTCCCAGTACAGTCTGAAAGCATGGCCAAGATGGTGTCGGATCCCGCCCCGGATATGACATCAGCCGTCAACTAGCTGTCAATCAAACCCCCGCTGTCCTTACAACAGCTACGGTTATCCTTACATATGGGGGCCTAGAAATTCAGTGCCCTTAGCACCGGTTTTGCGGCGCTAGAGGGCCTAGCGCTGCAATTGGCGCCGGTTCCTAAATTGCCTGGGGCCCTTCCGCGGCGGTAGACCGGTAGCGCTGCGCCGGCACCGATGACGTCATCGGTGTGCACAGCGTCCCGGTTGCCGTGGTAACCCGGCCCCAAGCCGAAATTCAGTTGCGGCCGCCTCGCCAGTGGCAGCCGCAACTAAGACTCCGGCAAACGAGTGCTGCCGGAGTCTGCGCCGGTGCTTTAAGGAGGCGCGGCGGCCGGCCGCTTTCCCGCCGGCCGCCTGCCCGCAGCTCCCTCCCCGGACTTCTCCCCACCCCCCCCCCGGAACAGATGCAAGCCCGGCACTTGTCCGAGGTGCCGGGCTCATTTTTGAGGAGATTTGCGCGGGCCGTGGCCGGGTGCAGGCAGCTCCTCCTTAACGGAAGGAGGAGGCCTGCACTTCCCCAGCCTGCCGCACCGCATCGGGTGCCGCAGCGCCGGAATTGCGGCGCGAAACGGCAGTTAGCGCCCTTTTCCAGGCGCTAAGACCCTTCAGTAGCGCCGGCAGCCGTTTGGGCGCGGCGCCACTGAATTTTTGGCGCGCGCAGGGGACTTAGCGCCGGCACTAATTTCCGGCGCTAAAGCCCTGGCTAAGCCAAAACCCAATTTCTAGGCCGGGATCTTTAATGTTTAGCTGAACATAATTGCACTTTAACATCTCATCTGAAGGACATCACCTCAGTACTGCACTAGAGCCAAGCTAGTAAATGAGCTTCATTCCAGAGTGAGGTTTGAACCCACAGATGTTCTAACTCAGAGGTGAGAGTGCTACCAACTGAGCCAAGGTGATGCCATTTTTGCCTGTTATTAAATAGAAGAGGTGTGTGCTAGTGATTGTTTTGCACTTACTGCTGAAATCTATTCAGTTTTGGACCATTGATTGAGCTGTCTGGAAATAGCTAAAATATACCCGGTATAACAATACTCTTCTTTGTTGAAAATAAAAATCAGTTATTTCCATTCCGCTTCTGTGTATTGTGAAATGGAAGCATTAACTGTTGATTATTAATTATTAAAGTTAAGATTTTCAATAAATTTCCATCAGCTTCAAAACAAGCCTCATAATTCAAGCCAGGATCGATCCTCCATCCTATCCTTGTCCTTTAGACATGGAATAGGTGGCACCACTACTTGTGGAAATAAATGAAGGTAAAATCTAGAGCTTCTAGATTTCTATGTGACTTCAGGCAAGTAGTGTGATTGGGTGACACCAGACTGATAAAAATCTCTTCTTTGCTTGATAAAGTAATCACTGACGTAATTGTGCTGAGAAACTGATATTATCACTGCTACAGCCATGGTTCAACTCTTGGTCAGGGAAGCAAATATTTATAGAGTGTCCATATTGACCTCCCTCCTCCCTGGATGAATCAGGTTCCCTGAAAAGTGGTGTGTGAAGCACCAGTCCCAGTGCTGTCACTGTACCACAGCGAAGAAAGGGAAAAATGGACATTCTAAACTTCTTATATACCAGAATTCAAGATAGACAACTACATTCACATGGAGCAAAATAAATGTGTGTGTATTGTAATCAATTCTATTTTAAGCATTAGATCTGTGCCTCTGTTTCCAAGGCAACATTAACTTTAGTGCACAATATCAGCCAGGGTTAAAAGGTAAAGAAGGAGGAGGTAGAGGAGGTTGGGCAGATCACAGTTTTAAATACCATGCAGAATATGTGAGGGAGGGAAGCAGTTTTAATATGTAAAAACTGAGGGGGATGGAATTGTTGCTAAGTATTGAGATTTTCTTTAAAAATTACAATTAGAGTTACTTAGCACCTGTTGATACTGTAACTCCTAACATTATCTATAAAAATACTTAGTTAATGCCTCATGTACTGAAGGTTTTGAGAAAACACTTTCAAGAGGGAATCTTTCAAGTTGTTGATGGAAAGCTACTTCTGGCGGATTTTCCACTCTTTTAACAAAAATATTCCATGTGTCCCAAATAATTTCCCAAAACTACACAAAAGCTTTATCAATGGAAGTGTTTTTCCTGCCAGTGGAAAAATAACAGCCTGGAAAGGCCGATCCTTCTTGGAGTGGAAATCTGGAACGTGAACATCTGGGGGACTGGAATTTAGGGCAGAACCCCAGCTGTGCCAGGTGTCCGCCCCATTGCTGAAGCACATTGACTGCCACGGCCAACCTTCCGTGCAGCAGTTAGTGGAGGAAGCCTGATGCAGCAAGGCCTGCTCGAGCGGTAAGGAGCTGCTCCAGTTATCGCCTGCTGCACCGGGTGGGCACCCCGTAGCACCCCTACTGGCACAGGCGCTCGGCCCCAATATGGTAATGACCTTATCTCTGGAATTTAGAACAGGTTCATGACAGAGACAAAATGGCAACCGGAAGCTTCACTCAGTGCAACAGCACCACCGGACTGTTTACCCTCAGATATTCAATTAAAATTCAACAGCAATCACTTTCTTAATTATCAGAAATAAACACTTGACAAGCGACAATTTTCTGCTCTGCAGTAAACGGACAATGTTAGTTTGTGTACACACAACATAAACCTAAATTCTTCACACTGGCTCCACCTGTAAATAAAGATGGCAGGGAGGTGGGCCAGGGGTTGCTGAGGGGAGATTTCCTTGCTATGCTACGTGTAATAAAATCCTATACTTGTTTACAAAGAATAGACCTTCACTGACTTCAATGTAGGTAAGATCAGCTGGGTTGTAAAATGGGCATCCACACCGAATCCTTCCCATTTTACGCTACTGGTGCAATTTCAGCTTTTTTGCATAGTTGCTGAAGAAAGCACACCAATAACACAGTGAACTGACTGCCCCCGATGTTCTGTGGTCAGCTCATTTGAAGAAGGTCTAATGGGGATGCAGAAATTCTGGCAAGCAACTCCAAGTTAAGCAAGTGTGTGCACTTAAAGATAAATGACTGCATATTTATTATTTAGTGTATGCAGACTCTTTCATATTATTCCAGCCATCTTAGAGCATTGTCATCACCAGCATGCAAAGCGCCTAGGCCACCAGATAGTTTAGTCAGTGGGTACAATTCAATGACGTGGGACATGGTTTGTATTTGTCTGCAAGGACATTTATCATCTTGAAAATCCCATAGATGAAGATTTGAGGTGTCCCGGTCCAGTTTGAAAGTAGTTGAAAAGCACCCAACTAGGACGTGACCATGGTTGACGGTTTGTAGGGTCGGAGATGATGTGGTGATTTCCAGGAGCATCTTCTATCCACTCTTCACAAATTGGTAAGGAAAAGTCAAAGCAATCAGGAAAGTTAACCATAATGGGTGCATTGGTGGCGGAGGGAGTGAATGTTTAAGGTGGTGGATGGGGTGGCAATCAAGCGGGCTGCTTTGTCCTGGATGGTGTCGAACTTATTGAGTGCTGTTGGAGCAGCACTCATCCAGGTAAGTGGAAAGTATTCCATCACACCGATGACTTGTGCCTTGTAGATGGTGGAAAGGCTTTGTTGAGTCAGGAGGTGAGACACTCGCTGCAGAATACCCAGCCTCTGACCTGCTCTTGTAGTATTTATGTGGCTGGTCCAGTTAAGTTTCTGGTCAATGGTGACTCCCAGGATGTTGATGGCAGGGGATTTGGCAATGGTAATGCCGTTGAATATCAAGGGGCGGTGGTTAGACTCTCTCTTGTTGGAGATAGTCAGTGCCTGGCACTTGTGTGGCACGATTGTTATTTGCCATTTATCAGTCCAAGCCTGAATGTCGTCCAGGTCTTGCTGCATGCGGGCACAGACTGCTTCATTATCTGAGGAGTTGTGAATGGGACTGTGCAGTCATCAGCGAACATCCCCACTTCTGACCTTATGTTGGATGGAAGGTCAATGATGAAGCAGCTGAAGATGGTTGGGCTTAAGACACTGCCCTGAGGAACTCCTGCAGTGATGGCCTGGGGCTGAGATGATTGACCTTCAACAACAACAACCATCTTCCTTTTTGCTAGGCATGACTCCTGCCAGTGGAAAGCTTTCCCCCTGATTCCCATTGACTTCAATTTTACGAGGGCTCCTTGACGCCACACTTGGTAAAATGCTGCCTTGATGTCAAGGGCAATCACTCTCACCTCACCTCTGGAGACAGAACCCAAACTGAGCATTGGTGAGAAAGTTATTGGTGAGTAAATGTCGCTTGATAGCACTGTCGACGACACCTTCCATCACTTTGCTGATGATTGAGAGTAGACTGATGGGACGGTATTCGGCCGGATTGGATTGGTCCTGCTTTTTGTGAACAGCACATACCCGGGCAGTTTTCCACTTTATCAGGCACAAAATGCCTTCTGTGGGCAAATGATGGAGCAGAACAGTGCCCGATCACTTGTTTGATGACTGTCAAAATGAATTTGCAGCTGCATGTCATGGGTATGCAGAAGGTTGCCCTGTTTTGGCATTTCAGCGGAGAGCAGTGCACCATTCCTGGCAGCAGATGGTGGCCAGGCAAAATGGGAAGGGACAGAGAGAGTAACAAAGGTGATAAGGCATCAGTGACTAAGGTGACATCAGGGAAAAATAGAAATAAGTCAAAGCTAAAGGCACTATATCTGAATGCACGAAGCATTCGCAACAAAATAGATGAATTAATAGCGCAGATAGAAATGAACAGGTTTGATCTAATCGCCATTACGGAGACATGGTTGCAATGTGGCCAAGGGTGGGAACTAAATATTCCAGGATACTTAACTTTTAGAAGAGGTAGGCAAAATGGAAAAGGAGGCGCGGTAGCCCTGATAAAAAAGGAAGGTATAAAGACAGTAGAGAGAAAGGATCTTAGCTCCGAAAATCAAGAAGTACAATCAGTTTGAGTCATAGAGTCATAGAGTTTTACAGCACAGAAAGAGGCCCTTCGGCCCATCGTGTCTGCGCCGTCCATCAATCCCTGTCCAGTCTAATCCCATTTTCCAGCATTTGGTCCATAGCCTTGTATGCAATGGCATTTCAAGTGCTCATCCAAATGCTTCTTGAATGTTATGAGGGTTCCTGCCTCTACCACCCTTTCAGGCAGTGAGTTCCAGATTCCAACCACCCTCTGGGTGAAAAAGTTCCTCCTCAAATCCCCTCTAAACCTCCTGCCCCTTACCTTGAATCTATGCCCCCTTGTTATTGACCCCCCTACTAAGGGGAAAAGTTCCTCTTTGTCTACCCTATTTATGCCCCTCATCATTTTGTACACCTCAATCAGGTCCCCCCTCAGCCTTCTTTGCTCCAAGGAAAACAACCCCAGCCTGTTTAGTCTGTCTTCATAGCTGAGGCGCTCCATCCCAGGTAACATCCTGGTGAATCTTCTCTGCACCCTCTCCAAAGCAATCACATCCTTCCTATAGTGAGGCGACCAGAACTGCACACAGTACTCCAGCTGTGGCCTCACCAGCGTTTTGTACAGCTCCATCATAACCTCCCTGCTCTTATATTCTATGCCTCGGCTAATGAAGGCAAGTATCCCATATGCCTTTTTAACCACCTTATCTACCTGTTCCGCTGCCTTCAGGGATCTATGTACATGTACACCAAGGTCCCTCTGACCCTCTGTACTTCCTAGGGTCCTACCACTCATTTTGTATTCCCTTGCCTTATTTGTCCGTCCAAAATGCATCACCTCGCACTTTTCAGGGTTAAATTCCATTTGCCACTTTTCCGCCCATCTGACCAACCCATTTATATCGTCCTGTAGCCTGAGGCTTTCCTCCTCGCAATTTACCACCCCACCAATTTTCGTGTCATCTGCGAACTTACTGATCATACCTTTTACATTCTCATCCAAATCATTTATGTAGATCACAAACAGCAAGGGACCCAGCACCGATCCCTGAGGTACCCCACTGGACACAGGCTTCCAGTCACAAAAGCAACCTTCGACCATCACCCTCTGCCTCCTGCCACTCAGCCAGTTTAGGATCCAACGCGCCAAGGCACCCTGGATCCCATGGGCTCTTACCTTCTTGGCCAGTCTCCTATGCGGGACTTTGTCAAAAGCTTTACTGAAATCCATGTAAACCACATCCACAGCATTTCCCTCATCCACACACCTAGTCACCCCCTCGAAAAATTCAATCAGATTGGTCAGACATGATTTACCCTTGACAAAGCTATGCTGACTATCCCCGATTAATCCTTGCCTCTCCAAGTGGAGACTAATTTTGTCCCTCAGAATTTTTTCCAATAATTTCCCTACCACAGATGTTAGGCTCACTGGCCTGTAATTCCCTGGTTTATCCCTGCTACCCTTCTTGAATAATGGTACTACGTTAGCTGTTCTCCAGTCCTCTGGTACATCCCCTGTGGTCAGAGAGGTTCTGAAAATTTGTGTCAGAGCCCCTGCAATCTCCTCCTTTGCCTCCCACAACAGCCTGGGATACATCTCGTCCGGGCCTGGGGATTTATCCACTTTTTGGCCTGCTAAAACCGCTAGTACCTCCTCCCTCTCGATGCTAATATGTTCAAGTATGTCACAGTCCCCTTGCCCGATTTCTATGTCTACATCGTCTTCCTCCATAGTGAACACAGATGCAAAAAATTCATTTAAAACCCCGCCTACATCATCTGGCTCTACACACAGATTGCCACTTTGGTCCCTAATGGGCCCTACCCTTTCCCTGGTTATCCTCTTGCCCTTAATATACTTATAAAACATCTTAGGATTTTCCTTTATTTTGCTCGCCAGTGTTATTTCATGGCCCCTCCTCGCCCTCCTAATTTCTTTTTTAAGTATGCCCCTGCACTTTTTATACTCCTCTAGGGTTTCCTCCGTCTTTAGTCTTTTGTAACTGCCAAAAGCCCCCCTTTTTTTCCTAATGCATTTTTGTATATCCCTTGTCATCCAAGGTTCCCTTTGCTTGTTGGTCCCACCCTTGACCTTTACAGGAACATGTTGGCGTTGTTCTCTCTCTATTTCCCTTCTGAAAGTCTCCCACTGCTTTGATGTGGATTTTCCTATAAGTAGCTGCTCCCAGTCCACTTTGGCCAGATCCTGCCTTATCATATTAAAATCGGCCTTCCCCCAATTTAGAACCCTTATTTCCGGGCCGTCTTTGTCTTTTTCCATGACCACCTTAAATCTCACCGAATTATGGTCACTGTCGCCAAAATGCTCTCCTACTGACACTTCCACCACTTGCCCGGCTACATTCCCCAGAATTAGGTCCAGTACCGCCCCCTCTCTTCTAGGACTTTCTACATGTTGGCTCAAAAAGCTCTCCTGGATGCACTTTAAGAATTCTGCACCCTCTAAGCCTTTCACACTCTGACTATCCCAATTAATATTGGGGAAGTTGAAATCCCCCACTATTATTACCCTATTATTTTCACACTTCTCTGAGATTTGCCTACATATCTGTTCCTCTATCTCCCCCTGACTGTTTGGGGGCCTATAGTACACTCCCAGCAAAGTGCTTGCCCCCTTTTTGTTTTTAAGTTCTACCCATATGGCCTCATTAGAGGAACCCGCTAATATATCATCCCTCCTTACAGCAGTAATTGATTCCTTAATTAATATTGCAACACCCCCTCCCCTTTTACACCCCCCTCTGTCTCGCCTGAAGATTCTATACCCCGGAATATTGAGCTGCCAGTCCTGACCCTCCCTCAACCATGTCTCCGTGATAGCAACAATATCGTACTCCCATGTGTTCAACAACAACTTCAGTTCATCCACCTTATTTGCAAGACTCCTTGCATTAAAATAAATGCCTTCCAGCCTTGCCATATTCCCTTTTGCCTTCACATATTTGCTCTGCCTTCCCAGCTGACTTGTTTTTTCCTCCGTATTTGGCTGTAAATCACCCCCTACTATAGTTCCACTCTGTATCCCATCCCCCTGCCAAGTTAGTTTAAACCCCCCCCAGCAGTGCTAGCAAACCTCCCCGCAAGGATATTGGTGCCCCTCTGGTTCAGGTGTAAACCGTCCGACTTGTACAAGTCCCACCTTTCCCAGAAGCAGACCCAGTGATCCAGGTGGAGCTAAGAAACAGCAAGGGGCAGAAAACATTGGTGGGAGTTGTTTATAGGCCCCCAAACAGTAGTTGTAATGTAGGGCAGAGTATAAATCAGGAAATTAGAGGCACATGTAACAAGGCTAATCATGGGGGACTTTAATCTACATATAGACTGGGCAAACCAAATTTGCAGTAATAGTGTGGAGGACGAATTCATGGAATGTTTGCAAGATAGTTTTCTAGATCTATATTTTGAGGAACCAACCAGGGAACAGGCTATTTTAGATCTAGTATTGTGCAATGAGAAAGGGTTAATTAATAACTTTGTAGTAAAGGGGCCTTTAGGGAAGAGTGACCATAATATGACACTATTTTATATTGAGTTTCAAAGTGATTTAGTTAAATCCAAAACTAGGGTCTTAAATCTAAACAAAGCAAACTATGTAGGTATGAGGGGCGAGTTGCCTAAGGTAGATTGGGAAACTAAAGGTATGATAGTGGAGAGGCAATGGCTAGCACTTAAAGAATTAATACATAATTTACAACAAATATGCATTCCTTTAAGGCACAAAAACCCCACAGGAAAAGTGGTCCAACTGTGGTTAACAAGAGAAGTTAAAGATTGTATTAGATTAAAGGAAGAGGCTTATAATGTTGCCAAAAAGAGTAGTAAGCCTGAGGACTGGGAGGATTTTAGAATTCAGCAAAGGAGGACCAAGAAATTGATAAAGAAAGGGAAAATAGAATATGGCAGTAAACTAGCGCGAGACATAAAATTAGACTGTAAAAGCTTCTATAGGTATGTAAAAAGGAAAATATTAGCAAAAGTAAATGTGGGTCCCTTACAGGCTGAGACAGGAGAAATTATAATGGGGATTAAGGAAATGGCAGAGAATTTAAACAAATACATTTTGTCTGTCTTCATGGAAGAAGATACAAAAAACTTCCCTGAAATAGTGGAGAACCAAGGCTCTAGCGAGAATGAGGAACTGAAAGAAATTAGTATTCGCAAAAAAATAGTACTGGAGAAATTAATGGGACTGAAAGACAATAAATTCCCGGACCTGATGGCCTACATCCTAGGGTTTTGAAAGAGGTGGCTATAGAGATAGTGGATGCATTGGTGTCATTTCCCAAAATTCCATAAATTCTAGAATGGTTCCCGCAGATTGGAAGGTAGCAAATGTAACCCCACTATTTAAGACAGGAGGGAGAGATGAAAATGGGGCACTTTACAGCCTTCCGGACTCAATATCGAGTTCAACAATTTCAAATTATAACCTCGGCCCCTATTACATTTTTACTTATATTTTTTATCCGCACCTTTGTTTTGGCCTTTCACCGCCGCCCCCTTTTTTTTTCTCTCTCCCACATGGCAGCTGTCTCCCATTCTGCCAGCGCATTTCACACCTAATCTAGAGCCATCTTTTGTCTCCACTAGTCCTATCACCATCTCGTCTTGTTTTGAATACCTCTTAATGTCTCTTCACTTCTCTTTTGTTCTCTCCCAGCCTGGCCTCTTAATCTATTTCATTTCCTGTGCTTCTTTAGTCTTGACAAAGGGTTCACCCGAAACATTGACTCTATTTTCTCTCCACGGATGTTGCCTGGCCTGCTGAGTTTTTCCAACATTTTCTGTTGTTATTTCGGATTTCCAGCATCTGCAGTATTTTGCTATCGAACTACATACCAGTTAGCCGGACATCAGTAGTAGGGAAAATGCTAGTATCTATTATTAAGGACATGGTAATAGGGCACTTAGAAAATAATAATAGGATTGGGCAGAGTCAACACGGATTTATGAAAGGGAAATCGTGTTTGACAAATCTGTTAGAGTTTTTTGAGGTTGTAACTAGCAGAATAGGTAAGGGGGAATCAGTGGATGTGGTGTATTTGGATTTTCAGAAGGTATTCGATAAGGTGCCACACAAGAGGTTATTAAACAAAATTAGGGCTCATGTGATTGGGGGTAATATTCTAGTATGGATTAAGGATTGGTTAATGGACAGAAAACAGAGAGTAGGAATAAATGAGTCATTTTCGGGTTGGCAGGCTGTAACTAGTGGGGTACCGCAAGGATCAGTGCTTGGGCCTCAGCTATTCACAATCTATATCAATGATTTGGATGAGGGGACCAAATGTAATATATCCAAGTTTGCTGATGATACAAAGCTGGGTGGGAATGTAAGTTGTGAGGAGGCTGCAAAGAGGCTTCAAGGGGATATGGACAAGCTAAGTGAGTGGGCAAGAACATGGCAAATGGAATATAATGTAGAGAAATGTGAAGTTATCCACTTTGGTAGGAAAAACAGAAAAGCAGAGTAGCTTTTAAATGGTCAGAGATTGGGAAATGTTGGTGTTCAGAGGGACCTGGGTGTACTTGTACACAAATCACTGAAAGTTAACATGCAGGTACAGCAAGCAATTAGGAAAGCAAATGGAATGTTGGCCTTTATTACAAGAGGATTTGAGTATAAGAGTAAAGTAATCTTACTGCAATTATATAGGACCCTGGTGAGACCACACCTGGAGTATTGTGTACAGTTTTGGTCTCCTTACCTAAGGAAGGATATACTTTCCATAGAGGGAGTGCAACAAAGGTTCACCAGACTGATTCCTGGGATGAGGAGATTGTCCTTTGTGGACAGATTGAGTAGACTAGGCCTATATTCTCTAGAGTTTAGAAGAATGAGAGGTGATCTCATTGAAACATACAAAATTCTTACAGGGCTTGACAGGGTAGATGCAGGGAGGATGGGGAGTCTAGAACCAAGGGTTACAGTCTCAGAATAATGGGTCGGCCATTTAGGACTGAGATGAGGAGAAATTTCTTCACTCAGAGGGTGGTGAATCTTTGGAATTCTCTACCCCTGAGGGCTCTGCATGCTTAGTCATTGAGTATATTCAAGACAGAGATTGCTAGATTTTTTGATATTAAGGGAATCAAGGGATATGGGGATAGTACAGGAAAGTGGAGTTGAGGTAGAAGATCAGCCATGATCTTATTGAATGGCGGAGCAGGCTTGAGGGGCCAAATGGCCTACTCCTGCTTCTATTTCTTATGTTCTTATGTAATGCTGTGTACACTATCTGCAGGATCTGAGAACAGAAGCAGAAGAAGGTGACACACTTTAAGGAATCTGTCAAGGTAATATTACCCAACTGTACCATGTTAGATGGCTTAAGATTGCATGCCACAAAGTGTTGCCTGCCAACCTATTCCAGCTCACCCATGCCAAACCTTCACACAACTTTACAGCTCTTTCATTGCATCTCGCATATACCCGTAAAGTGCATCGTAAAGCCTTGCCACACTGACATCTTCAAAGGCCATCACACCTGAAGTTATTGCAGCTACATGATGCATAGTCACTTACTACCACCAGGGTTGGAATGCAGGTTGTTCAAGTGTCTGTCATTGTGCAGGTCATTCTTCAACTTCCAACATCTCATTACTATTTTCCTGCTTATACGTCAAGATGGCACATCGAGGGCACAATCTCAGCCGACAGAAGGTCATCCCTGGTGAAACATAGGTGGGAAAGGTATTCCTCCTCTCTGTCTTCCATTCAGAAGGCAACTTCATAAATACAAAGAAAAGGTTAAAAAAAATCAGCAGTGCATGGAAATTTGCACCTAAAAAATCAAACCAAATAGGCAAAAAAAATGCAATTTCACTGTCAATTGCGAAACCAGGGAACATACACCCTTAAGCACTTTAGTTCTGAAGGCCAGGAAGTCAGTTTGGAAGTGTGCCTATTTTAAACAGACAGAGAGCATTGATGTTGTGTCTTGGGAGCAACTATTGGAAAATGAGGTAGAGGGAAGCCCTGCCTTAACTCGTATACCGTCAATGAGGCTCGTGTGCTCCAGCTATGTGAATCTTTTGAGCCCTAGTACTGCCCAGTGAGAAAACATCTGGTGGTGCATTCCCAGCACTTTTTCAGTGTTCATACTCAGCAACACATCTTACTTGACTCCTGTGCATATGCCTCACTAGCACATCGGAGCACAAAACATTCCAATACATTCCTTCAGGTGGCCCATTTACGTCATGCCACTGCAAATGACCAGCTCGGCATGTTACAACTTGGAATCGTGACATATGCAACTTGATTAACTCCCAATGATGAAATGTTTTTTTCGCAATTTGTTTCCCCATCTCTCCTGAAAATGCTGTTTCTTGCTGGTGTACTGTTCCATGGCCACCAATAGGCCTCCAGTACCTCACATAAGTTGCCATTATTATTTTCTTTGCCGAGGCTTACATTACAGAGAAAAACAAGCCCAGACTCAGTATGGGAACATGTAAACAGCAGTAATCATTCAATTCATGTGATCACAGAATCACAGAAACCCCACAGTGCAGATAGAGGCCATTTCGGCCCATCGAGCCTGCACCGACACATATCCCACCCGATCCCCGTAACCCCTACACCAACACATATCCCACCCTATCCCCATAACCCCACATATTTTAATCTCCCTAACACTAATGGTCAATTTATCATGGCCAATCAACCTAACCCGCACATCTTTGGACTGTGGGAGGAAACTGGAGCACCCGGAGAAAACCCACGCAAACACGGGGAGAATGTGCAAACTCCACACAGACAGTCACCCGAGGCCGGATTCGAACCCGGGTCCCTGGCGCTGTGAGGCAACAGTGCTAACCACTATGCCACCGTACTCACTTTCAAAGAAGGGAAAAATATCCCTGAAATTTTCAGCACAGACGGTTTAGCCTCTGTTACATGACTCATTATTAAGGCCAGCATTGTATTCGCTGTATGCATTAATTGCGTTTCTACATAATTTAACTCCCTTTTAAGATCAGTAGTACAGATGGAAAACTGATTCATTCTCCGTGCACCCTGGCACTCTTCTCACTCTGCCCCCGCAGTCCACATTGGCACTCTTTCCTCTCCTTTTCCTTAGTTCATGCTAGCACTATTTCCTCCTCCCCACCTTTCAGCTCAAGTTGACACTTTTCTCCTCTCCCACTGCCTAGTTCATGCTGGCACTCGCTTCCCCCTCCATCCTCAGTTTCTGCTGACACCTTTTCCTCCTCTCCCTTACAGCCATTACAATGAATAAGAATAACGTACATTGACTTGTTTGCTGATTTTATTTCTCTCTTTATTTATGCACTCACTTTTCCAATGCTCAGCGATTCCTGCAGGTTGTGACCAGGATTCTGTGAAAGCACAACCACTCCCAGCTCCTATCTGGTGCTGATGCTGCTTTGGTGGATGGAGCTCTGCTGTGGTTAGGAATTCTTGATCTTACATAACCACCACAAGAATTCCCACCCAACATGGTTCCACCCTGGAGCAGCCACAGTATCAGGTAGGTGTGCCGTTGATGTTGCACTGACTTTAATCTGGAAAAGTGGACAAGCAGATACTGACCTCAAAATGCTGACTGTGTGAAATTTCCTTTCAACAGTGCCTCAGGTGTATCTCCTCAAATCACTAATTTCTTGCAAGTTACATCTGATCAACGCTCTGAACCTCTCCCACTGAACTAATAGATTACCTCAAGGACTTAAGCTAGACAGGAAGCCTAAGGCAGCAGATGCTGATGATTGCTGCTGTAACCTGCCTGCTCCAGATTTCAGATTTCTCATTCCTAAGCCTCTTGTTACCTGGCCTTGCTTGAATTGAGACAGAACACTAGAATTCCTCTGCCTGCCTCTGTTGAGTAACAAAGTACCCAGCTTCACCACCAAAACTCTATGAACTGGAACCCAGCCAACTCCTCTCCTTCCCTCACAATGCGCCAGCCCTAGACTGCACAGGACTTTTCTAATGTACCCATAAACGTTTGTTCATTTTGGTGTCACACAAGCCCAAGTAGGACCCAGACCATGAATCTCTGGCCCTTGTCTTCAATTCAGATCTCCAAGGCAGGCCCATGACTGTGACTGTAAATTAGGCCCCAGGTAGGCCTTGGTGACTGAGCAACTTGGGTTTTAACTTTACGCCACCACTGAATCCTGATGCTGGGAGCAGGCCAAGGACCCCAACCTGCAGTCTGGCCCCAACCTTCACTTCCAAGCAGGCCATGGATCTCTGATGTGCAGCCCCCAAACAGGTTTGTCACTGCTCTCCTGGAGTACCACTGAAAGGTAATTGTCACAACTTAAGCATTCTCCACCTCCTTATATATTTATAAACTGAAGCAGGCCCCAAACTCACTGAATAGTCAAATGGCTGATTGCCACACAAGCTTTAAATGTTCAATCACCACATGGACTCTGGCCTCCAATCACCATATGTGGGACTAGATCCCAGCCATTATGTGGGATCCAATGGAAAGGAAAATTGGGAGGGGTGTATAATGGGAAGCAGATCTGATACCTACAGTTTTCAGATTAGATTTATTCAGATTAGATTTATTTGCCATATGTAACAAGTACAATGGAATGCTTGTTCCCCGTAGGGACGCGTCAGCTATACATACAGCGCTGCGTTCAGAGTCAATACAATGGCTTCCCGTGGCAGTGGGAGCACGATGTCCCTCAGCCGCTCCGTCCTCCTCTTCACCACGGCCTCCTCCTCACTGTTGCCGGCTCCACGTGTGGTGGCCTGCTTCTCCCGCTCTGGCCACCATGCCCGGCTCCCCTCCTCCCAACCGGACTGCGAGTTACCCGAAATGGAGCTGCCGGCCGACGTGCTGCAGCGTGTCGTGAGTCTGCTGCTGCTGCTAGTTGCGCTGCGCTCCTCCGCCTGACTCGCCAAACACATCGTCGGGATGTGAATGCTCCAATTCGGCCTCCTCTTCACCGTCGCCGGCTCCATGCTCCACGGCCCGGGACCTACTTCTCTCTCTTCGTGGGTCGGCCTCTGGCCGCCATGCTCGGCTCCCCTCCTCCCAGTTGGAATTCCTTCCCGCCGAGGAGCTGCCGGCCGATGTGCTCCAGCGGGTCGGCTTGGCTGCTGCTGCTGCTCACCGCGCTGCACTGCCTCTGCCCGACTCGCCGAGCACCTCGCTCTGGTTGCGGGAGCGAGCGGCGAGAGCTGGCCGCCCGAAGCAGGGAGAGCGATCTCAGCACCGGACCGTCACGGCCGTCATCTTGACTAATGGTGTCCTTGAAACTATCACCACCAAAGTTGAAAGTTACTCCCCATGTCTTTGCAGGCAGTGAAAGGAAAAGGAGCAAGAGAAAGAGACATACAGGGAGAAGGGGGAAGGAGATATACTGAGAGAAGGGGAGTGAGAGAGATATACAGGGAGAAAGGAGGAAAGAGATATTCAGGGAGAAAGGGGGAGAACATTTGTGGCAGGCATACAGAGTTGGTGACTTACTGAAATAGAGAGAGAGAGAGAAGCATAGAAAAAGTATGTGAGATCCATATAGAATTGGGAGCGATATGAAAAAGAGATAAAACAGAGAGAAGAAGAGTCTTGTAGAAAAAGTGAGAAAGCTATACAGAGGGAGAAAAAACAATCAATAAAACAGAAAAAGGTAAATGGAATGAATTAGAGAATGAGAGATTAACAGTGTGACACATAGTGAGAGACACAATGGGCTCGATTTTAACTCAGGTGTGGGCTGTTGTCGTTTTATCCGAATTTAGTGTTTCCCACACGAATCTAAATGGATGTGGGAGATTGATGCAATTTTAACTCAATTGGCCAATTGATTTCCAGCGTGTGGGAAGCCTTTGCAAAGGGGTTTTTCATGACTGAAAGTCCCCTCCGATGACATCATCATTGCTGCTGCATTGCTTTGCTTCTTCTGCAGGCTTCCAAGTGTAAGATTCGCAAAATTCTACGGATTCCCCAAAACCAAGAAGATTACCCTAAAGAAGGGATTTTTGGACTGTTAATAAACCATGTCAGAATGGTATAAGAATATTGATCCTAAAGGGGGATTTAAAAAATCAAGGACCCCAGGATTTTGGGTTTTATTTTAAAAGCATGTTCGAGCCTGTGGAAGAAAAAGGGGGCTGCAACAAAGGAATTGGGATTGGCCTCTGTAAGTGTACAGTTTTGGGTATTGGCATTAAGCCAAGCTGTCTGGGGACTATCTGGACTGTCTCAGTCATTTTACATAATGACAATAGGCCTATGGAAGAGCAGTTCCCGCCCAAAATTACAGAACCATCCAAAGTATACATAATGCAGGACATGCCACCAACTAACAAAAGGACCTTGGCCCCCACAGGAAAAGACAAATGTTACTGCAATTACACAAGAGGTTAAACAATCGCTTAAAACCACTTAAGAATCGATGGGTCTACCCCGAAACCACTTCACACGTTCTTAAAACAACTTAAGATCGATGGGGCCATCCCAAAACCAATTAAACAATTTGAACAGATCAATGTTAACGAGCCCACCCAAAATCTAACAAGATTAGCAGGTCTTGTTTAGTATAATTGGAGACCTGTTTTCACAAGAAGTTAGTCAGTTCTTCGAGGGGAGTTCATCAAGGAAATCATCAAGAAGCAGTTTAAGCAGTTCTCTCTCTCTACAGAGTTCAGCAGTCAGTTCAGAAAAGCAGTTCTCTCTCTCTGGAAGCAACAGGAGTGCTCTCTTTCTGGAAGCACCAGTTCTCTACAGAAGTTCTCAACAGTGTCAGCGATCCAGAACATCACCAGACACGCAGTCGAAGTCCTCTATCGCATCCGGGGTACGGCAGGCCCCAACCAACACATCTAGAGAACACCAAAATCGCGAACCTCTACAACTGTCAAAAGAAGTCGTTTTGGTGTGTGATGAAATATTCCATTCATCACTCATCAGTATTTCTCTGCCTGTGACTGTGGTTGGTTTCAGTTTCATTTCCATTGTATTGTACTGTGTGTAGGGCTCCGCCCATACCTGGCTCCTATGTAAGCTGGCCCAGCCTGCAGCACATCCAGTACGGCAGACCTCTGGATGGAAGATACATTCTCTGTGTGTTACCTTCTAAGTCAATAAAAGCCTTGTTTTGTTTCGCTAACATCGAGTCTCGGATTTATTGAGGCACATCATGGTGAGCATTATCCCTGGTACTCTGGAGCCCAACTTAGCTAGTAAAGTGGGATTGGGAGGGGTGAAGTATTTGTCTACTGTAATTTTCCCTCGTATATTCCAAAGTGTTCCCCCAATTTAGAGTGTTAAGATTATTGTGTTGTGTATTTTCTTTCTCAAATAAAGATCAAAGTTCTTTCACCAAAATTCAGTTGTCTGCTGCAATTTCATTACAGCCCCCAAATAAGTCCAAGGTCTATAACCAAGAAAGTGAGAGTGATTCGAACCGCTCATAAGTCAGAGGCGAAGCTGACCCAAACACCAGCCCCTACACAAGCTTCCTCCATTTGGTGTCAGAGGGACCTGCAGGAAAGATGACAAGCGGGAGGGCAAGAGCAGCTCCTCGTTTTGATGAGGCGGCACTGCTGGCATTGGTGGATGGGGCTAGGGCCCACAGGGAGGTCCTGTTCCCTTCATCAGGGAGGAAGAGGCCTCCCACTCAGACCAAGGCAGTGTGGATGCAGGTGGCTGAGGAGATCAACTCCTTGGGAGTCACCCGCAGAACCTGGATACAGTGCAGGAAAAGATTTCATAACCTTCAGCGCACTGGAAAAGTGAGTATGAATTTCTCATCACCCTCAATCTGATCCCCATTGCCTTTCCTCACCTGCACTCAGCTTTAGCAATCTCTTCCTCCACATCCCACTTGACACTGACATCCATGCACCCTTACCCATTCCCTCGCTCTCTATGCTCACATTCACATAACTATTCCACCATGCAGCCCTCACACTCCCCATCACTCTGATGCTTTGAACACAACTGACAACACACAGGCAGGGCCCTTGGTCTTGCAACCTCACTCCATCTTTGTATCCTTCTATGTATCTATGCAATCTCTACTCTCACTCCTTCATTCTCACTCAACCTCCAATTGTCTCCCTCATTGCAAGAAAAGAGAGCTCACAACAAGAGAGAACGAGCCAGGACAGGAGGAGGGCCACCCTCAATAGCCCACCTGACCCCCTGGGAGGAGGCCGCCCTGGAAATCATTGGCATTGAGGATGATTCGCGCGTGGGGGACCCACAGATGGGTGCAACACAGCAAGCTGGTGACAGAAAAGTTTCCCATCTCTCTCTTTGACATTGCATGAGTTGCTGATAATGATTGTGAAGCTGTAACAGATGCACTTATAAGCATCTGCAAAAAGCTATGTGCATGTAGCCTTTTCATCACATCTCTGACTCCTTTACTCCACCACAGGACCATCACAAGCATCTGTCCCCGCTAGCCAGGAAGAAGAGGCTGAGCAGCCAGACTCCTCAGAGGAAGCTGCAACCTCTGAGGGCACAGCGTCAGCAGAATTCAGTGCATCCAGCACCAGCGCAGACACTCACACCTCGGTGGGACCTTCGGAACATAGAGTAGTGTTGTCACCTGGTGTATCACAGCTCACAAGTGAGCATCAGCAGATTGTGGAGACAGGGACAGCAGTGGAGAGTCCTAGTCGGAGGGCGCAGGACTCTGCCAGCTCGGCTCAGCAGCATGTCGACTCTCTGCCTCTGGGTCCATCCATAAGATCAGAGGTGATGGAACTCCAGGCACAGATGCAGGAGTCTCGGGCAGGTTTTGTCTCTAGGGTCGCTGCGAGTGTGGAGCGAATGGAGGAGTCCATAGCGAACATGAGCAGAGCCTTTGTGGAGTCGTTGGCGCATGAACGCATCAACACGGAAAGGATGGCTACCTCTGTGGAAGCGATTGCTACCTCCGTGGTAAGGCTGGCTACCATACAGGAGAGGATGGCTACGGTAGAGGAGAGGATGGCTGCAGCCATGGAGGAGCTTAGTTGCCAGGGTATGGAATACATGGTCATTGTTCAGAATAGAATGACATCTCTTGAGTTTCAATGGGCATCTATTGAACAGAGAAACCAGACCTTCATGGAAGTCCTTCTGAGTAGGACTGCCATTGCAGATACGGGTCCCCATGGCCCCCCTGATGTGCAGCAAGGTGCTCTCCAGCCACTTGCAGGCGCGGAGGGGGAGCTGACCCATGAGAGGGAGGTTGGTGGCAGACATCAAGGAAGTGGGGGTTCCTCTCCAAGCACTCACACTTCCATGCCACTGCAGAGCCCTCGGTCAGAGCCCCACCGGAGTCCACACCCAAGTGAGATAGACGTCTCAATCCTTGCACAGCCACAGGAGCAGCAGACTGTTGACGAGCCCTTACAGGCTCGCCACCCCAGAGGATGCCCGCCAAAGGTGTCGAGACAGTAGCAGCAGGAAAGTGAGCAAGGGGCCTCCACATCTGCTGAAGCCACAGGGGAACCACTAACTAGGAGCATGCGTAAGAGGAAGATAAAGCACAAGTAGTCACAAGGGTAGTCACTTGGGTGAAATTTGATGTATTCGAAAAAGCCATCAGATTAATAATGTTAAAAAAAATCTGATGGCTCCTGCTGTAGTTGTGGCGTGTGTCATTTTGGGAATGGGACTTTCACATTGAGGGCTTAGGATTACTTACAATTGTCAGTATGCTGGTCAAATAGCTAGGAATCTGCAGGGTCTTGGCCATTGTCGATGCTCAGGTAAGAAGCTGCAAGGCAAAAGTGTTTGATTGTCTAGGCTAAGCAAATCTGGCCAGGATGAATGCGTTCCTTGCAGCAATGTTCTCGCGTAATGCTGCCGCTGGTTGATGGGCCTCTGCAGGATGTTCGTTTTCGCCCTCCTCTTCCTCCTCCTCCTCCTCCTCATCTGAGTAGGATATGTGATGAGCCACTTGGTCCACAGGAATCTGCGAGCCACAACGCTGTGCCATGTTGAAAAGTGCACAGCAAACCACGATGATTCTGGAGACCCTGGCTGCTGGGTACTGCAGGGCTCCACCTGATCTATGCAGGCATCTGAAGCACATCTTCAGCAAACTGATGTTTTGTTCGATAATGGATCTGGTGGAAATGTGGCTGGAGTTGTAGCGCTCCTCTGCTTCGTTGGCTGACCTCCGCAACGGCGTCATCAGCCATGTCCTCGGGATAGCCCTTGTCTCCAAGTAGCCAAGTAAGTTGGTCTGGCAGACTGAATAGCGGAGGCACACTAGACTGGCGCAGTATGAAGGAGTCATGGCAACTGCCAGGGTACATGGCACAAACATGCAAAATCTCCTTCTTGTGGTCACACACCAGCTGAACGTTGAGGGAGTGGAAGCCCTTGCGGTTGACAAAAATACCTGGATTGCGATGGGGTGCCCTAAGGGCCACATGTGTGCAGTCAACAGTGCCCTGCACCCTTGGAAAGCCTGCCAGATGAGCTAATCCAACCGCTCACGCCGTGACACTTGCTCAATCCTTGATGAAATGGATGCAATTGTGCGCGAGGGCAAAGAGGGCATCGGATACCTGCGTGATGCAAGTGTGTGCGGCCGCCTGGGAGATGCTGCTGATGTCTGCTGCTGATCCCCGGAATAAGCCTGAGGCAAAAAAGTTGAGTGCGGTGGTGACTTTGACGGCCACTGGTAATGCTTGTCCACCTGGTCCTCTGGGCAGCAGGTCTTGCTGTAGCATTGCGCAGATGTCAGTCACTACCTCTCGCGAAAGTCAGAGCCGCCTTTGGCACTGCTGCTCAGACATGTTGAGGTAGCTGACCCTGTGTCTGTAGACCCTGTTTGGGGGCTATCTCCTGCGCCGACGGGCTTCCAGGCGCTGGCCCCTTCTGGCCTATGCAGCCTCAGGTGGGTGACAGCAGCCTGGCGCTCCTGCTGCTGCTGCTGCTGCTGTTGCTGGTGCTGCTGTTGTTCCTGGTTCTGCTGCTGACGCGGCTGGTGCTTGAGCTCCTCTAATGCCCAGATGGGAAGGAAATAAATGGCTCCAATGCTTCTGGTATATGCCTCCGTTGAGGAAGCGCTGAGTGAAGGTGGCGAGAGGGGCTTCCCAGGAGGCCACACTGGAGATGGGTGTGAGGCTCCAACCTTCCACAGGTGTGGTTAAGCTTTCTAAAAGTTCCCCCAGGCCTGAGACCACTAAGTCCTGCCACCTGCAAATGATGGCTGATCAAATCTCCTCTTTAATGGTTGACCTGCAGTTGATAGTCAGCAATCCAATAGTGCTCCCGCCAGGTTTCACATTCGTGTTTCCCACCAGGCGTGTTTTATGTGAGAAAAGGGTTAAAGTTGCAAGGGCCTGTTAAAATAGGATTGTAGAGGCCATTTAGTAGTAATTAAGGGCCTTAAAGACCAGTCCCGCCTGTTGGATGCGGGACGGAGTCGGGACCATCAGACACGCCTGAGTTAAAATTGCTCGGAGTCGGGAACCAGGCGGGGGTGGGGGGGGGTCCCGCCCGCCAGTTTTTGCGATTTTAACCCCCCACACGCCTCCAAGCCCGACTCCACGGCTCAATGAAAATCGAGCCCAATGTTTATTGTTATGAGCAATGTCACAGCAGTGAGCAACACTGGAAACAGTAACAGTGCCACAGGAGTGAGCTCTGGGCAGTGATCAGCAGCTGCATGTGATTGTGCTTTGCTTGAGCAATTTATGACATCATCTAAACCTTCAAAGAGACTACAGCCTGGTAATATCTGCCGGTTACACATTATTCTCTGTTTATTGTACGTCAACATTATTCTTTCCTGGTAACCAACTGTTGATTATCACAGTGGTAACGTCATGGTGTTAATCCATCAGTGTGAATGTTCTCAAATATCAACAAGAAAAAGCATGTTGACTTTCATAGCAAAACAAAATTGAATATAGAGAACCCCCTGGGGGAGAAATTCAGTATCGCCCCATTTGGGGCGCAATTATCGGCCGTGCGCAAAGTTTAGCGCCTGGCGCTAACTATCGCCTCCGACTGCAAACTTGGCTTCTATCGCCCCTGGAGGTGATTGGAGCGCTAAATCAGGTGCTACACACCTGTCTTAAGGCGCTAACGCTGAGGAGCAAAACGCTACCTCAGAGCGCTGGTGAAGGACAGATGATGTCAGTTAGCAATGGAACACAGACACACTCGCGCCGGCCAGTTCTTAAAGGGGAGGGTCAATCTTGCTCTCCAGACACACCCTGCTCATTGCAGCCTTGAATCTCGGCCTGGAGAGACCTGTACATTAATTCTGTTGGAACCACCAATGGCGAGGCCCAGGGAAAGAGCTCAGTGCTTCAGCGACCAGGCCTTGGTGGCTCTGGTTGGCGCTGTGGAGCGGCGACGGGCAGTGCTCTACCCACAGGGTGGCAGGAGGCCATTGCCCCGCGAATAGACAAGAGCCTGGAGGGAGGTGGCTCAGCACGTCTCCTCCAGGAGCCTGGTGCCGAGGACCCACACCCAATGTCGGAAGTAGTTCAACGACCTCACTCGGGTGGTATGGGTGAGTGGCTGCTTTTCAATACCTCTCCATCCATCCATCTCAACTTCACTCTGTGTCCAGAGGGTTTAAAAACCTCAAATACCCAACACTCATCCAAGATCAATGACCATCTCATAAAACACACACGCACATTCCACACCTTGCATACATTAAGGGCTATTCAACTATGGGAGGCACATCAGGCAAGCACATGGCTGCATACATCAAGGGCTATTCAACTATGGGAGGCACATCAGGCAAGCACATGGCTGCACATTCACTCAGACGCCGTCCTTTTTCTTGCAGGCCAAGCTATCTCACAACAGGCGCCAGCAGCAACGCATGGGAGGAGGACCGGCTGAGCTACACACCCTCAGCGATTTGGAGGCGCGCGTGCACAGGATCATTGCTAGCCAGGTGATAGATGCTGTGGCCGCTGGAGAGGTCGACCCCCTTGGGGACAGCAATGGTAAGTTCATCAGCTTTCTCTCCTCTCTCATTCCACTTGCCCCTCACAACACCAGCCTTTTACACTTTCAGTCCAACTTACTAAATGTCTCCAGTCCTTGCTCCCTTACTGCCCCTCTGTCCTGATGCTAAATCCATTCTTGTACCTCCCTGCTTTCAGATAGTGAACCACCAGCTGAGCAGCCTGTCCCTCAACCAACCAGTGGCATCGACGCCCCAGGCGAGGAGGAAGAGGAAGCCGGAGCCTCACCGTCTGCGTCTTCCGAGGGAGTCCATGCCCACACTGGGACCACGCCTTCCCTGGGGGGGAGCAGAGGGGAAGGGTCTGATGAGGACGAAGCTCCAGGACCCAGCGGGCTGCAGCAACGCCATGGGGGTAGGGAAGCTCGGGGACATCTCCCCGGAGGGTGAGTAGGCAAACGAGTCCTGCTGCACTGGACTCAGAGGAGGAGCGTGTCATTGCGGAAATGAATAGCCAGGCAGTGAACATGCACACTCAGCTCATGGGTGCAATGGGAAGGGTGCCCGAAAGCATTGATGGACTGGCTAGGAGTGTGGAGCACTCCGCTGCAGCACAGGCTGATGCAACACAACATCTTAGTGCTGCAATTCAGTCACTGGCTGGTGTTATCCAGTCTCAGACTGCTCTCATGCAGTCTCAGATTGATGTCAAGCACTGACTGCTGCCATCCTCACTGGGTTGGCCACATTGCCTCGGGGCTTTCATGGTGCCACAGCAGGCCAGCAATCTGTGCTTGAGCAGATTGCTCTGGATGCTGAGGTACTGCCCCGTGGGAGTGCCAGTGTGTCGGTTGAGCAGGAAGGTGCTGTCCTCTCTCAGGATGACAGCATTCCTGCTCCCACCACTGGCACTTCCCCATTGCACTTGCCACCGCCTGCAACACAGCCAGCCCAGACTGCTGCCACCCATGCAGAGTTGGTGCAGTCTGAAGCCGGGCCCTCCAGGCCCAGAGCTGGTCGAGGGTGTCTTTCAAGGACATCTGTAGTCTCTGCATCTGACATTCAGCAGCCTTCCACCAGCCTTGCTGCAGCCACTGGGGCCCCATTACGGAGGAGCAGTAGGGTGGGAAGGGGGAAAGTGCGCAAGGGATGGAGATCACCCTCGAAGGGCAAACAGTAGGAGGTCTAAATAAATGGTGGGAATGTTTGTAGTAAAGGTCGAGGTTCGTGTGATTACATTTGTTTACTGTTTTGCCGTTTATCTCCATCTTGTGAGAACCAGTTCTATTAATTCATGATTTGTTGTGTTTGTTTCGAATTGTTTGTCCTGAATAAATGACAAACACAGAGTTTGTTAAAGAAAAAAGTTGTTGTATTCAAAATTTACATTTTTGGCTTTTGGAATCATTGCTGCTTTGGCCGGCAATAGCGGGTACGGGTTGCTTTCCATGATGTTGTTCTCCATGCTAGAAGCCATCTTCTGAGTAGGGGGCCTGGAAGCGGCTTGTTATCAGCTGTTGACGGATGGCCCTTGCAGTGGCAACATTGTGGGCCTCCCTCCCACGGTGGTGCTGCTGATGATCATCCTCCTCTTCCTCCTCCTCCTCCTCAGGTGGTGCACCAATCCCTGGTGGCATTGGCTGGGTCCTCAGGATTGCCAAGTTGTGAAGCATGCGGTCCACAACTATGAAGAGGGAGACTCGCTCAGGAGAGTACTGTAGGGCTCCTCCTGAGTGGTCCAGACAGCGGAACCGTTGCTTGAGCATGCCGATCGCCTGCTCAATTATTTCCTGGTGACGATATGGCTCTCATTATACCGCAGCTCGGCAGCGGTGTTGGGGTTACGGAGCGGTGTCATCAGCCAGGTGCAGAGTGGATAACCCTTGTCCCCGAGGAGCCATCCACTTGGGTGATGCGGTGCCTGGAAAAGGTCTGGCACATCAGTCTGGCGCAGGATGAAAGCATCGTGGCTGCTGCCAGGATAGCGGGCATTGACGGCGAGTATCAGCTGTATGTGGTCACAGACCAACTGCACATTTAAGGAGTGGTAGCCCTTGCGGTTTTGGAAATCCTCTGCATTTTCATGCAGTACCCGCAATGCCACATGCGTGCAGTCAATGGCACCCTGCACCATGGGGAAGCCCACTATCCTTGCAAAGCCACTTGCGCATTCATGTTGTTTGGCCCAGGTCATGGGGAAAGAGATGTGCTGGCATCTCCTTTCATAGAGGGCATTTGTCACCTCCCGGATACAACAATGGACAGCGAACTGGGAGATATTGGCGATGTCCCCAGTAGATGCTTGAAAGGAGCCGCTGGCATAAAAATTCAGAGCCATAAGAACATAAGAAGTAGGAGCAGGAGTAGGCCATACGGCCCCTCGGGCCTGCTCCACCATTCAATAGGATCATGGCTGATCCGAACTTAGACTCACGTCCACTTCCCTGCCCTCTCCCCGTAACCCCTAATTCCCTTATCTGCTAGGAAGCTGTCTATCTCCGTTTTAAATGTATTTAATGTCGCAGCTTCCACAGCTCTTTGAGGTAGCAAATTCCATAGATTTACTACCCTCTGAGTGAAGAAGTTTCCCCTCATCTCAGTTTTGAAAGGGCAGCCCCTTATTCTAAGATTATGCCCCCTAGTTCTAGTCTCACCCATCAGTGGAAACATCCTCACCGCATCCACCCGATCAAGCCCCCTCACAATCTTATATGTTTCGATAAGATCGCCTCTCATTCTTCTGAACTCCAATGAGTAGAGGCCCAACCTACTCAACCTTTCCTCATACGTCAACCCCCTCATCTCCGGAATCAACCGAGTGAACCTTCTCTGAACCGCCTCGAGAGCAAGTATATCTTTTCTTAAATATGGAAACCAAAACTGTACGCAGTATTCCAGGTGTGGCCTCACCAGTACCCTGTATAACTGAAGCAAGACTTCCCTGCTTTTATACTCCATCCCCCTTGCAATAAAAGCCAAGATTCCATTGGCCTCCCTGATCACCTGCTGCACCTGCATACTAACTTTTTGTGTTTCATGCACCAGGACCCCCAGATCCCTTTGTACTGTAGCACTTTGCAGTTTCTCTCCATTTAGATAATAACTTGCTCTTTGATTTTTTCTGCCAAAGTGCATAACCTCACACTTTCCAATATTATATTCCATCTGCCAAATCTCTGCCCACTCACTTAGCCTGTCTATGTCCTTTTGCAGGTTTTTTATGTCCTCCTCACTCACTGCTTTCCCTCCCATCTTTGTATCGTCGGCAAACTTGGATATGTTGCACTCGGTCCCTTCCTCCAAATCGTTAATATAGATTGTAAAGAGTTGGGGTCCCAGCACTGACCCCTGCGGAACACCACTAGTTACTGATTGCCAGCCTGAGAATGAACCATTTAAACCAACTCTTTGTTTTCTGTTAGATAGCCAATCTTCCACCCATGCCAGTATATTACCCCCAAACCCGTGATTTTTTATCTTGATCAGTAATCTTTTGTGTGGAACCTTGTCAAATGCCTTTTGGAAGTCCAAATACACTACATCCACTGGTTCCCCTTTATCCACCCTGTATGTTACGTCCTCAAAGAATTCGAGCAAATTTGTCAAACATGACTTCCCCTTCATAAAACCATGCTGACTCTGTCCTATTAAATTATGTTTATCCAAATGCTCTGTTACTGTTTCCTTAATAATGGACTCCAACATTTTGCCAACCACAGATGTTAGGCTAACTGGTCAATAGTTTCCAGCTTTTTCTCTACTTCCCTTCTTAAATAAGGGTGTTACATTAGCAGTTTTCCAATCTGCCGGGACCTTTCCTGAGTCCAGGGAGTTTTGGAAAATAATCACCAATGCATCCACAATCCCTACCGCCACTTCTCTCAAGACCCTAGGATGTAGGCCATCAGGTCCGGGGGATTTATCCGCCTTAAGTCCCATTATTTTACCGAGTACCATCTCCTTAGTGATTTTAATCATGTTTAGCTCCTCCCCCCCCACTGCCCCCTGTTTGTCCAGTGTTGGGATATTTTTAGTGTCCTCTACTGTAAAGACTGATACAAAATATTTGTTCAGCGTCTTTGCCTTCTCCATGTTCCCCACCACTAGTTTCCCGGTCTCATCCTCTAAGGGACCAACGTTCACTTTAGCCACCCTTTTTCTTTTTATATAGCTGTAGAAACTCTTGCTATCTGTTTTTATATTTTTTGCTAGTTTACTTTCATAATCTATCTTCCCTTTCTTAATTAATCGTTTAGTTATTGTTTGCTGGCTTTTAAATGCTTCCCAATCTTCTATCCTCCCACTAGATTTGGCTACTTTATATGCCCTTGTTTTCAGTCGGATACTATCCTTTATTACTTTACTAAGCCACGGATGGCTGTCTTTTCTTTTACTCCCCTTTTTCCTCACTGGAATATATTTTTCTTGAAAGATGTGAAATATCTCCTTGAATGTAGACCACTGCTCTTGTACCGTCTTACACTTTAATCTGTTTTCGCAGTCCACTTTAGTCAATTCTACTCTCATCCCTTCATAGTCTCCTTTATTTAAGCTCAGTATGCTGGTTTGAGGTCCAACTCTCTCACCCTCAAACTGAATTTGGAATTCAACCACATTATGATCACTCATTCCAAGGGGATCCTTTACTAGGACATTTTTTATTAATCCTGTCTCACTGCCACTGTGACCTTCACTGCCACCGACAGAGACGTCCTGGTCCTCAGTTGAGGCTGCAGATCTGGTTGCAGCAGGTGGCAGAGCTCTGTGCCCGCCACCTTGCTGAAGCGCAGCCTGCGCAAACACTGCTCCTCAGACAAATGAAAGTAAGAGAATTGTTCCCGGAATACCCCAGGAGGGTAAGGTCTCCTGTGCAGAGGCATGTTGGTCCTCTTACCTCTGGCCATGTTTGCCACTCTCTCTCTGCGTCTCTGATGCCTCCGATTCGCGGCAGGCGGAAAGGCTGGGGGCGCCACTCAATATCTGGTCCGGGGCGCTACCGGGGCGTAGTGTTTTGTGCCGCCACAAAATGTCTGGACAATTTCGCAAGCGGCGCAAACATCGCCGTGCTCGGGCGCTAGTTGCTTTGTGTGGCACTAATCAATGAATTTTTCCCCCCCTGAATTTCAGTGTGTGCATTTTAGTAAGAAAAATGAAGATGCTCGAGTGATTTCAAAGGTGTAGTCTATCTTTACAATTCAGATGATGGTTATAGACATCTTGAGGTTTATTCTTGTGGTTTATATTGTCAAGTGAACCCTGCCATGAGATTACTGCCATGTAATCACCCCTGTAATGGTGACTTTTGTTTCTGACATGCTTTTGTTTTAACCCTGTGATTCCTTGCTTCTGATTCACAGCAACACCATCAGCCTTTCCCTCTGTGATTAACAATCAGTTTTCACCAGACTGATATATGAAATAATCGTTTCAACTACAGAGCAGCAGCAGGCACTATTACAGTCCTCGCATACTCCAGCTGAGCCTGTGTTCGAAGCAAATTCCAACACAATTCTCTAGTATTTATTATTCTCTACATATTCGATTTTATGCTCACCATGTGGAACTCCGGGGGAGGAGCTGAAACCTCACTGTCCTGAGGTAAAGAACAGTCCTTTGAATACTATTGTGCATTTTTAACAAAGAAAAACATTGTATTATTCCCCCCACACCCCCCAAGTTTTCTTTATTCCTGTCCTGAAGGTGGTGACTTATGTCAGGATACATTTCCATGGTTGCCAGCTGCCCTCCACCAGATCACCAAATAGACATTCTTAATACATGAAGCTAGACAATGAGTGCAGGGAGCTTATCCTACAGAGAGGGTGGCGGGAATATTGAAGATGAGCCTGTTCCCATCCTCACTAGTATCCACATATATGTACTTTCCAGAACAGTTATTGGATAGTGATCAGAAGCAGGAAGCCTGGCTGATTATTCATCTCCTTTATCCAGGGACACTGAGCTTGATTCCCAAACACTATCTCTGGCTGAGTTCATCTAACTCAGTATAGGCCAAGTACTGAATCATAGAATTTATAGGGGAGAAATTGGGTACCTTTGCGCCTCCCGTTAGCGCCCCCAGAGGCGCTACCGATGGCGCTACCGGTTTAGCGACCGGGCACGGCGATAGTACAGATGCCCGCGAAATTGAAGTGGAGAATTGCGGTGCTGGTACTCACCAGCGCCATGCTCTCCTGCAGCCGGCGATCGTTTCGTCATCCGGCTGCGCAGTGCCCCGGTAGCGCCCCGGCTCAGAATTTCTCTCTCGCCCCCTGCCTGAGCACCTGCCATTAGCAACGACAGGTAGAGGAGGCGGTATGCAGTCAGAGGAGCACTGGAGGAGTGCAATATAAAGGCGTCAACATCCAATTTATTTTTAATCAGCAAAGTCTGCTGCCTTGTCAGTTTGACATAGGCAAACAGGCATTTTGAGCGACTTCAGCGTTTTTCAGTTGAAGGAGTCTTCTGGCTCAGAAAAATTATTCAGTTTCATTTACGTGAGACTTGAAAGTGCAACATTTCCATACTTCAATGGGGGCTGTACTGGCACTGGACCTCGCACTCCAGCGTCAACGTCGGAGGCAGCGGAGGCAGAGAGAAAGATTGCAAAATGTGGCCAGAGGGAGGAGGGCCAACAGGGCTCTCAACAGGAGGCCTTACCCTCCCAGAGTATTCCAGCAGCATTTCTCCTACATCCGCTTTCTGTCCCTTAGCCAATTTTGTATCCACGCCACCGCTGCCCCTTTAATCCCATGGGCTTCAATTTTGCTAACAAGTCTATTATGTGGCACACAATAGGCTTATATTCGCTAGAGTTTAGAAGAATGAGAGGGGATCTCATTGAAACTTATAAAATTCTAACAGGACTAGACAGACTAGATGCAGGAAGGATGCTCCCGATGGTGGGGGAATCCAGAACCAGGGGTCACAGTCTAAGGATAAGGGGTAAGCCATTTATGTAGTGTATGTGCCTTTAAGAGCCCCCTGTGTACTGTAATGCCGGTAATGGCCACTCGGGCTATATAAGCCTGTATATTGTGTTGTATCAGTTAGTTCACCTCCAGACTTTGTTCAGTAAACACCTGTGAAACCAACTCCTGCCTTCAGTGTCTCTATTAACACACGGACACAACAGTGGCGATGAATTGGAAACGGACTTACCTGCAATTCGGCAACATCTCAAGGACATCGATTCCTCAGACGTCCAAAGTCGAAGAAAAGCAAGAAAAAAAAAAAAATACTGCGGAAAACAGCGTTTTCAGCAGCAGCAGCGGCGGGAAAGCGCGGGAAGCGCCATATCTTTTCTGCAGGAAAGAAAGAAAAGCGCGGGAAGCGCCATTTTTTTTCCAGGATGCCTAAGGCTGGCAACAGGATCAGCTCTGACCGTCATAAATCGATGGGATTACGAGCGGCTATTTCCGCATATACCTTTAAAAGACACATCCATTATCTTGAAAACATATACGGGGCAGAAAGTATACCCCAAAGGAAATATAAGGGTGCCTGTTGTATACAACGGCAAGGAAATACAGAAGTTGTATTTATACGCTCTACAAGATGGTGGTCCACCGCTGTTGGGACGTGAATGGATCAGGAAGATACGTTTAGACTGGCACTCCATTCAGGCACTGACGGTGACCAGTAAGGAAAAAAATGATGATGACATCATACCTGAATGATTAAAAGACATCTTGGCCAACACCAAGGAAGTGTTTCAAGAGAAACTAGGAACCTTGAAAGGCATCACTGCCTCAATAAAAGTGGAAGATGCGGCAATTCCCAAGTTTTTTAAGGCAAGGCCGGTGCCATACGCAATTCGTCCAGCAGTCGAGGCAGAGCTGGAGAATTTGGAAAAGGCAGACGTATTATCCAAGATAGATTGGAGCGAGTGGGCAACACCCATCGTCCCGGTCATGAAGAAAACGTTGAATAATAATAAATCTGAAGAACAGAGAAAAATTCGCATCTGTGGAGACTTCAAGGTGACTGTAAACCCGGTCCTTCACATGGTACAGTATCCTCTTCCGAGGATAGAAGATATTTTCGCCTCACTATCCGGAGGGAAACGTTTCACCAAAATTGACTTGGCACAGGCATATCTACAGATGGAGGTTGAAGAGGCCTCTAAAAAGTATCTCACAATAAATACACACAAAGGCCTGTACCAGTACAATCGACTGGTTTTCGGAATAGCATCAGCTCCAGCTATCTGGCAAAGAGCTATGGAGCAAGTCCTCCAAGGGATTCCGGGGACTCAATGCTACCTAGACGACATCCTTGTAACAGGAGAAAACGACAACGAGCACCTTGCCAATTTGGAGCAGGTGCTCACTAGGCTGAGAGAACGGGGCCTACGAGCAAATCACCCCAAGTGCGAATTTTTCCACAAACAAATATCATATTGTGGCCACATAATTAATAAGGAAGGGTTGCATAAGTCACCTGAAAAAATTGAAGCGGTCATTGTTAAGTCCGTGAATGATTGAGACACGGACTAGCAGGAGAGAAACAAACAAGTCTTTACTGGTGAAAGGCATAAACGAAACTAACCAACAGAGGCTCTCTAGTGCCTTTTATACAGGGGTGGTCACTGCCGGTACTGCAGTCTAAGACCAGTTATTCTCTTAAAGGTACATACACAACAATTCCTCCCCTTTTAGATAAACAGTACATAACATTCATTTAACAACTAATGATAACGAATTACAATCACAATTACTGTTGCTAGATACATTGGCTAAGTTTAAGCAATTATAAGTTCAGTCTTTGAGGAGGCTTCCTGATTCTGTCTGGACAACGCCTCTTTGGAGTATCAGGTTCTTCTGGCAATGTTGAGTCGGAATCAATGTCGTTGTTTGGTTCATCTGTTTCCAATATTATCGGTTCTGCAGTAGCTGCAATTGGAACGTCGATTTCACTACCAGGTGTATCAGATCGTGGTGTGGAGTTGACGTTTTCCAGTGACTCTAGAATCTGGTCAGCATGGTGTCTTACAATGCTCTCCCCAACGTCCACGGTATACATGAGAGGTCCTTGTCGTGTACAAATCGTTCCTGGCTGCCATTTCTCAGTGCGGTAGTACCGGGCCAAAACTGGTTGACCTATCTTAAAACTCCTGGTCGGCCTTTCATTCATATTCTGAAACTGCCTGTTCTCCACATCTCTTCGGACGTTTGGCTTAACCAAATCCAAGCGGCATCGTAGTCTTCGATTGAAGAACATCATGGCTGGATGTCGCATTCCGGTAGGCAAACAAGAAGTTGTCCACCTTGTGTTGTAGGGGTATATCTTCATTACACATTGCCTTGATAGTCTTCTTGAATGTTTGGACAAACCTCTCGGCCAATCCATTAGTGGCTGGATGATATGGGGCAGATGTGTAATGCTTAACACCATTGTTCTTTAAGAACCTCCGGAACTCTTCAGACACAAACTGTGGTTCATTGTCAGAGCAAATCTGTTCAGGTAGCCCATTCCTGGTGAATATGGTTCGTAAAACTGCGATAGTTTTTTCCGTGGTGGTTGAGGACATTTTTATTACCTCTGGCCACTTTGAATGCGCATCCACCGCAATTAAAAACATCGAGTCCATGAAGGGACCAGCAAAATCAATGTGCACCCTTTGCCATGGAGATGAGGGCCACTCCCATGGATGCAGAGGAGCTTGTGGTGGGGCGTTTTGGACCTTCTGGCATCCTGCACAGCTCTTGGTCATCTCTTCGATTTCTCTATCGATTCCCGGCCACCACACAAACGCTCTGGCTAAGCTCTTCATTTTTACCCCACCCAGATGACCCTCATGAAGCTCATTGAGCACTCTATCCGTCAACTTAGGTGGAATTACTACTCTGGATCCACACATCAAGGTTCCTCTACACACTGACAGCTGTTCCCTTCTTGGTGAAAATGCTGGCAGCAGTGGTTCGCCATGTGCTGGCCATCCCTTCACCATTAAATCATAGACCCGTGATAGTGTCGGGTCATTCCGTGTTTCCTTTTCTATGTTTGCATTCGTCACAGGGAGACATTCGACTATGGTCGAGTGGAATAACTCCATTGGATCCACTGCAAGGTCTTCTTCTTCCACCGTCGGCAACGGTAGACGTGACAATCCATCAGCATTTCCATGCTGTTTAGTTCCCCTGTACTCGATGTCATATTGGTGTGCCCCTAGGAAAAGGGACCATCTCTGCAGCCGTTGTGCTGTCATTATCGGTACGCCCTTCTGAGGGTTGAAAATGGAGACAAGAGGTTGATGATCGGTTAGTAGAGTAAATTTTTGACCGTGCAGATAGTGATTGAACTTCTTCACCCCCCACACTAGGCTGAGGGCCTCTCTGTCAATCTGGGCATAGTTACGCTCGGCAGAAGTTAACGAGCGTGACGCAAAAGCTATCGGCCTCTCCAAACCATCAAGGAATTTATGTGACAGTACCGCCCCAATGCCGTAGGGAGACGCATCACACACCAACCTGATTGGCAGTGCTGGGTTGTAGTGAGCCAATACTTCCTTCGAAGTGATTAAGTCCTTACTCTTCTGAAAAGCACGTTTACAATCATCGCTCCATTTCCATGTTACCCCCGTTCGTAGCAGGGCGTTCAGTGGATGCAGAATTGTCGACAAATTCGGCAAAAACTTATGATAGTAATTCACCAACCCTAGGAATGACCTCAGTTGCGACACATTTTCAGGCGCTGGGGCCTTAACAACCACTTCAATTTTGTAAGGGGACTTATGTAACCCCTCTTCATCAATCACGTGGCCACAATACGATATCTGTTTCTTAAAAAATTCGCACTTGGGGCGGTTGACTCGCAGCCCATGTTCCCGTAGTCTAGTGAGCACCTGTTCTAGGTTGTTAAGGTGTTCACTGTCATCTTCACCTGTTACAAGGATGTCGTCCAAGTAACACTGAGTCCCCGGAATCCCTTGCAGGACTTGTTCCATCGCTCTTTGCCATATCGCCAGAGCCGATGCTACTCCGAATACCAATCGATGATACTGGTAAAGACCTTTGTGAGTGTTTATCGTGAGATACTTCCTAGAGGACTCTTCAACCTCCATCTGCAAATATGCTTGTGCTAGGTCAATTTTTGTAAAACGCTTCCCTCCAGACAGTGAGGCGAAGATGTCTTCTATCCTTGGAAGAGGATATTGTACTGTGTGAAGGACAGGGTTCACCGTCGCCTTGAAATCCCCACAGATGCAAATCTTCCTTGGCTCACCGGACTTATTGCTTAACGTTTTCTTCATGACAGGAACGATGGGTGTCGCCCACTCGCTCCAGTCGACCTTAGACAACACGCCCGCCTTCTCCAGATTCTCCAGCTCTGCCTCGATGGCGGGACGAATTGCATATGGTACCAGTCTCGCTTTGAAAAACTTGGGAACTGCATTCTCTTCGATTTTTAACGAGGCGGTTACGCCTTTAAGCGTGCCCAGTTCTTGTTGAAATACCTCTTTGGCGTTAGCTAAGATTGTTGACAATCGTCCAGGAGTGACGTCTTCATCTTTTTTACCGTCCACCGTCATTGCATGAATGGAATGCCAATCTAAGTTTATCTTCCTGATCCATTCCCGTGCAGTGGTCCACCATTTGGCAGTATGTAGAGATACAATTTCCGTATTTTCTTGCCATTGTATTCAACAGGCACCCTTATTTTTCCTCTGGGGTATACTTTTTGCCCCGTATACGTCGTCAAGATGATGGATGTCTCTCTCAAGGGTATGTGTGAAAATAGCCGCTCATAGTCTCGTCGATTCATGACGGTTAGCGCTGATCCTGTATCCAATTCCATTTTAACTTGGGACCCTGCTATCGTGAGGGTGACCCAAATGGTTCGGTGATCCTCTTTTGCGATTACATTGTGAAGTTTGAGACAGCTTAATCTCCTGTTCTCGGATTCACTATCGCTCATCTGGTCTTCGGAACTACTGTCCGTCATCTTTTGTACTTTCTTGTACGGTTCCTTAGTAGCCTTTTTGTTGTCGCTGGTCTTCTTCCCAGACCTACAAACTCGTGCAATGTGTCCAATCTTCCCGCATTGTCTGCATATTTTGTCTTTGGAACAGCAGTCCTTCTGGTCATGGTTAGTTCTGCCGCAGCGATAACATTTTGCAAATCCCCGTGTCATTTCGTGGGTGCCGTATTCCTGTGGTTTTTGTTGAATTTCTGCAGCTCCCCTGGCTGCTGCTTCATACGATACTGCCACGCTGAAAGCCTTATCTAGCGTCAGCTCTTTTTCTGCGAGTAACTTCTTCTGTGTTCCTTCACTCAGGAGTCCACAGACAAATTTGTCCCGTAGGGTATCTGCCAGTCCTGCTCCGAACTGGCAGTGCTTTGATAGCTTGCGTAGTTCCGTAAGATACTCAGCATTGCTCTCATCTTTGTGCTGAGTTCTCCTGTGGAATTTAAATCTTTCTGCTATCAACAGCGGTGCAGGGTTTAAGTGCTCCTGTAGAACAGCAACAATTTCGTTAAAACTCTTCGCCTTCGGTTTGGCTGGAGTAATCAGATCCCGCAATAGGCCGTACGTTCTAGCACCCATTACGTTTAGCAATATTGATGCCTTTTTCCCCTCCGCTATTTCATTTGCCTCGAAATATACCTCGACTCTTTCCACATACGTGGGCCAGTCCTCTAATGTATTATCAAAAGCAGTGATACAGCCAGTCTTCGGCATCTTGCAAATCTAAAATGGCGCCTCCCGCGCTTTGCCTTCTTCTCCGATTTAACAAAATGGCGCCTCCCGCGCTTTTCCTTCTTCCCCGCTGTTGTTAGCGCTGCTTTCCACGGTTTCTTGCGCGTATTCTTTTTCTTTTATTATTTTCTCGTCGTGGAGCGGACCCTCTGGAACACTTCCCTCCCTCTTCTGAGGTCCGAACGCTGCCCAGCTTCGAAACACCGGCCGCGCCCTGTATGCTCCACCCTCTCTCTCTCTCCTTGCTTCCCGACTCGCTGCCCGGCCCCGTTGCAGCCCAGGAAGGATCAGAGCACTACCTGCCACCAGCCCGATTAGCTGGGAAACCACGGACCGAGGAACCCAGCCTGGCTCTGGACAGTCTCTCCTGCAAGTTTTGAAATCGATGATTGACGGTCGACGCCCGTTTCTCGAGTTTCAATGGCCTATTTTTTTTTTTTTTCTTCTTTCTTCTGGCTCTGACCTTCAACACGTCGTCGGAGCTGCTGCTGAGTTGCAGGTAAGTTCGTTTCTAACTCGTCGCCGGTGTTAAGTCCGTGAATGATTGAGACACGGACTAGCAGGAGAGAAACAAACAAGTCTTTACTGGTGAAAGGCATAAACAAAACTAACCAACAGAGGCTCTGTTGCGCCTTTTATACAGGGGTGGTCACTGCCGGTACTGCAGTCTGAGACCAGTTATTCTCTTAAAGGTACATACACAACAGTCATAAAAGCCCCAGCACCTGAAAATGTTTCACAATTAAGGTCGTTCCTGGGATTGATAAATTACTATCATAAATTTTTATCGAACTTATCAACTCTTCTGCACCCTCTTAATGAACTGCTACAAACAGGAGTAATTTGGAAATGGAGCGAAGACTGTAAACGTGCCTTCCATAAATGCAAAGACTTAATCACGTCCAAGGAAGTTTTGGCTCATTACAACCCATCATTGCCAATCAGACTGGCGTGCGATGCATCCCCTTACGGCGTAGGAGCGGTATTATCGCATAGATTCCCTGATGGCTCGGAACGGCCGATAGCTTTTGCGTCACGCTCATTGAACTCAGCTGAGCGTAACTATGCCCAAATCAACAGGGAAGCACTCAGCCTGGTATGGAGAGTGAAGAAATTCAACCATTACCTACGCGGACAAAAATTTACCTTGTTGACTGACCATCAACCCCTCACCTCCATCTTCAACACTAAAAAGGGTGTTCCCATTATGACAGCGCAAAGGCTACAGAGGTGGTCCCTTTTTCTAGGGGCACACCAATATGACATAGAATACAAAGGATCAAAACAGCATGGGAATGCTGACGGTTTATCGCACCTACCGTTGCCAACGGTAGAAGAGGCACCTACAGTAGACCCAGTGGAGATGTTCCACTCTACCATAGTCGAATGTCTACCAGTAACAAATTCTGCCATTGAAAGGGAAACTAGAAATGACCCGACTCTCTCACGAGTCTACGATTTAACAGTGAAGGGATGGCCAGCACATGGCGAACCACTGTTACCAGCATTCTCGCAAAGAAGAGAACAGCTGTCAGTGTGCCGAGGAACCTTGATGTGTGGATCCAGAGTGGTGATTCCACCCAAACTCCAGGATAAAGTGCTAAAGGAGCTTCACGAGGGGTATCTGGGTGGAGTGAAAATGAAGAACGAAGCCAGGGCATTTGTATGGTGGCCAGGTATCGATGGAGACATCGAAGAAATGACCAAGAGCTGCCTAGGATGCCAGAAGGTCCAAAACGCTCCACCACAAGCCCCTCTACATCCATGGGAGTGGCCCTCATCTCTATGGCAAAGGGTACACATCGACTTTGCTGGCCCATTTATGGACTCAATGTTCTTAATCGCGGTTGATGCACACTCCAAGTGGCCGGAGGTAATAAAGATGTCCTCCACCACCACGGAAAAAACCATCACAGTATTAAGGACCATATTTGCCAGGAATAGGCTGCCTGAACAGATCTGTTCTGATAATGGACCACAATTTGTGTCTGAAGAATTCAGGAAGTTCTTAAAAAACAATGGGGTTAAGCACTACACGTCCGCCCCATACCATCCCGCCACCAATGGATTGGCTGAAAGGTTTGTCCAGACCTTCAAGAAGGCCATAAAGGCCATGGGTAATGAAGACATAAAACTTCAGCATAAGGTAGATAACTTCTTGTTTGCATACAGGAATGCAACACATGTGGTTACAAACCAAACTCCCGCCATGATGTTCTTCAATAGAAGCCTAAGATGCCGGCTGGATTTGATCAAGCCAAACATCAGAAGGGACGTGGAGAACCAGCAATTTCAAGGCATGAATGAAAGGCCAACTAGAACCTTCCAGATAGGTCAACAAATTTTGGCTCGGGACTACTGTACCGAGAAATGGCAGCCTGGAACTATTTGCGCACGACTAGGACCGCTGATGTATACCGTGGACATTGGAGAAAGCATAATAAGGCGCCATGCTGACCAGATCATAGAGTCATCCGAAAAGGGACAACCTGCACCACAACTCTATACGCCTAATGATGAAGTAGAGATACCCATAGTATCTACCTCCGATCCGGTGATACTGGAACCAGGTGAACCCGACACTGGCATTCAAGCCGAATCAGCCTTGCCAAAAGAACCTACTACACCACCAGAAACTACTACACCACCGAGGCGTTATCCGGACCGAGTCAGGAAGCTTCCAGAGAGACTGACTTATAATTGATTAACTGCAGCAATGTGTAGATTGTTGTTCTTGTAACATGTAATTAATGATTACTTAAAATATTATGTACTGGTTGGCTACAAGGGGAGGAATTGTAGTGTATGTGCCTTTAAGAGCCGCCTGTGTACTGTAATGCCGGTAATGGCCACTCGGGCTATATAAGCCTGTATATTGTGTTGTATCAGTTAGTTCACCTCCAGACTTTGTTCAGTAAACACCTGTGAAACCAACTCCTGCCTTCAGTGTCTCTATTAACATACGGACACAACAATTTAGGACTGAGATGAGGAGGAATTTCTTCACCCAGAGAGTGGTGAACCTGTGGAATTCTCTACCACAGAAGGCAGTTCAGGCCAATTCATTAAATATATCCAAGAAGGAGTTAGATATATTTCTTAAGGCTAAAGGGATCAAGAGATATGGGGAGGAAGCTAGGACAGGGTACTGAATTTGGATGATCAGCCATGGTCTCATTAAATGGCAGAACAGGCTTGAGGGGCCGAATGGCCTACTCCTGCTCCTACCTTCTATGTATCTATGTATCTATGTATCAACTGCACTACCTTGATCAACCCTCTCGGTTATTTCATCGAATAACACAATTAAGTTTGTCAGACATGACTTGCTTTAGCAAATCTGTGTTGGCTTTTTCATTAATTAATCCATTTATTTCCAAGTGGAAATTATGGGCCTAGAAATTCAGTTGCGTAGCACTTGTTTGGACACTATGGGCGCCGATTTGGGACCAAAATGGCGTCCAAGCAGTGCGCACACACTTCTGGTGCATGCCATGCCAGACGCCATCTTGGTGAGGTCATTGGGCGGCTGTTAGAATCATGTGCTAGAAGTATGGTAAGTAGGCAGATCGTGATGTCAATCAGCATGCTACATTGAATTGACGCCAGTGCTGCCATTTTCATCCTCATCGCTGGAGCTAACGTCCTGACTTAGCCTCGCACAGCTGAACATGCGTTCAGCAGCAGGAAGGACCCACAGCAGCGCTATTTAGAGGGATCATCACCAACTTTCAGGTAAGTTGCTTTTTGATTTCTACTGGCTCTGTGTAAGTTTGTGAAACTGCTTGGAGCTTTCTAGAGTTATTTAAAGTTGATGAGGTGACAGAGAGTGGTGCTGCAAGTGGAGAAGGCCTTGCTTCTGACTTCAAGGCTTCTGGTCAGCCCACTTGCTCCAGTCATGGGTGCTCTAGTTGTCATCCGCCTTGGCCTGCAGCATGACAGGGAAATGGAGCAAAGGCAGCAAAGAAAATGAAGGGAGGAGGAGGAGGGGGAGAAGGGCTCGCAGCAGGAGACTTCACCTACCATCTTCTGAGAGCAATTCTCTTACCTCGACCTGTGCCAGGAGCAGTGTGTGAGGCATCCGCACTTTACAAAGGAGGTGTTCACAGAACTCTGCCACCTCTTTCAACCAGACTTGCAGCCTTACTCCAAAGTAAGGACAGCACTGCCAATGACTGTAAAGGTGACCATGACCCTGTATTTCTTTGCATCAGGATCCTTCCAGGCTGGAGCAGGCATCTCTATCATCTCACAATTCACTGTCCAGTGCTGCATGAGAAAGGTGACAGATGCTCTGTACTCTAGGAGAGTGGACTTTATTGTCTTCCCTTTGACCAGAGAGAAGCAGACAGAGCATGCACGTGACTTTGCCAGGATAGTAGACCTCCCCATGGTGCAGGGCGCCAGTGACTGCATGCACGTGGCTTTGCGGGCACCATATATAAATGCTGAGATGTACCACAAACGCCAAGGTTACCACTCGCTGAATGTGCAGTTGGTGTGCGGCCATGCTCAGCACATCGTGATGGTGAATGTCCAGTATTCTGGCAGCAGTCATGCTGCTTTTATTCTGCGCCAGTCACTGTTCCCTCGTCTCTGAGACACCATGACAAACCAGAAGTAAAAACAGAAAATGCTGGAAATACTCAGCATCTGTGAAGAGAGAAACAGAGTTAACGTTTCAGGTCGATGACTTTTTGTCAGACAAACCAGAGGCTGGCTATTGGATGACAAGGGTTATCCCTTGAACACCTGGCTCATGACTCCGCTCCGCAAGCCAACCACACGTGGCCACCATGCATACAACGAGAGCCATACTGACACACGAAACATAATTGAGCAGACTATTGGCATCCTTAAACAATGCTTCCACTGCCTGGACTGCTCTGGAGGAGCCCTACAGTACTCACCAGAGTGTGCGTCCTGATTCATGGTAGTCTGCTGCATCCTCTATAGTCTGGCCATCATAAGGGCACTGCCCTTGCCTCCAAGGATACAGCCATCAGTTCAGGAGCAGGAGGAGGAGGAAGAGGAAGAGGATGAGGAAGAAGAGGAGGAGACGGAAGAGGAGGAAACGGAAGAGGAGGAGGAGGAAGCGGAAGGAAGGAGGTAACCCAAACAGCCCCTTTCTGGCCGGGATATCCGGGATTGAATCATCTGACTGCGGTACCAGTGAATGCTACCCCAATTCCCCATTCAACAATATTCCCACACATTACCTGCCCTTTGTTGCTGACCATCACAGCATCCTCTTGGCCACAATGCTACAATAAAAGCCACCACAAAAGAAACATTCCAATCAAACTTTATCCATCTATCCATCCAATATTACATCTAAAAATCAACTAATCACCCTCCTAGTGCTATGCCAGTGGCTGCAGTGTGGCTGCTGGAAGGCTGTTGACTTTCAGTGGAGGAGACCGCAGATAGCCTTGCAGGATGACCTCGAGGTGCTCAGGGCCTAGAAGGCCCAGCTTCGGACTGCACCATCTCGGCATGGGCAGCAGCAGTCTGGGCTGGCTAGCTGACAAGCAACAGCAAGGGCACTGGCAAAGTAGCAGTGGTGGGAGTACGAATGCTGTCATCCTGAGAGAGGACAGCAGGGTTGAACTCCATGGATCCATTGTCCCTCCCCCAAGGCAATGCCTCAGCAATTCTAGTAATCTGCTGGAGGACAGACTACTGGACTGCTGTAACACCCTGCAAGCCCCTTTCAGCACTAGTAAACCCAGCCATGATGGCAGCAGTCTGTGCTTGCATGACTTCAGTCTGAGCTTCCATTGCAGCACTCAGACATTGGGTGGCTTCTGCTTGTGCTGCAATGGAAGCTGAGACTTCGGCCATCAGACGCTGCAAAATGGTAGAGTCCACAATTGCATTAATGGATCTGTCCACTCTTTTCACACTGGAAAGGTTGGGCTCCAAGCTCTGCCCAAAGCCCTGTGCAAGGCTGGAGCTGGACTCCTCCATGCTCCTTGATATTGCACTCAGGCTTTCTGTCGGGCCTGCCAATGCACCAAGCATTTCATTGTGCATATGCATCAGTGTTCTTCTGTAGGCCACCCCATTGAATTCTTCATCCGAGTCTTGTGCAACAGAACTCATGTGCAACCTCGCCTTCTGGGGAGCTGGTACCTGAGTTACCCCTTCCCCCTGTCCTGACTGCAGGCCACTCATGCCCGCTGTCTCACCATGTGCAGATCCCACGTCGAACCTATTCTCGAAAGTACACGGAGTGTCAGTATCTGAGCTGGTGACTGGGAGCATGAAATTGAGATATGTTGTTTCTTCTTCTTCTTCTCTCTCCTCCCCCTCCTCTTGCTCAACAACTGGCTGGGCAGTCTGGATTTCTTGGGTGTCTGAAATGAGAAAGGCACAATGGTAGGATTGTGGTGAGGGGAGGTGGGTGTGGGGGAAAGCAAGCGTGCAGATTGTAAATCAGAAGAGTTTGTGGGATGAGGGGGATGTGGGATGTGAGAAGTAGGATAACATATGAGGATATCGGCATCTTCTAATCTTTCAGCCCTGCTGCCGACCACTAGTCAGCCATGCCCCTGCCAAGAATGGCCAGCACCATCTCCTGTAAGGGGATGAGGTCATGCAGATGGCAGCGTAGTGGTAATGTCACTGGGCTAGTAATCCTGGACTAATGATCCAGAGTCTAATGATGGTGAGTTCAAATCCCACCACGGCAGCTGGGGAATTTAAATTCAGTTAATTAAATAAATCTGGAATAATTACTAGTATCAGTAATGGTAACCATGAAACTATCGGATTGTCGTAAAAACCCATCTGGTTCACTAATGTCCTTTAGGGAAAGAAATCTGCCGTCCTTACCTGGTCTGGCCTATATGCGACTCCACAGCAATGTGGTTGACTCTTAACTGCCCTCTGAAATGTCCTAGCAAGCCACTCAATTGTAACTAACCGCTACGAAACATAATAAGAATGAAACCGGACGGACCACCTGGCATCGACCTCGGCACCGGCTACAGACACGGCAACGGCACACCCAGCCCAGCCAACCCTGCAAAGTCCTCCACACCAACAATTGGGGACTTGTGCCAAAATTGGGACAGCTGTCCCACAGACTAGTCAAGCAACAACCTGACACAGTCATACTCACAGAATCATACCTTTCAGACAATGTCCCAAACTCCTCCATCACCATTCCTGGGTATGTCCTGTCCCACCGGCAGGACAGACCCACCAGGGGTGGTGGCACAGTGGTATACAGTTTTGAAGGAGATGCCCTGGGAGTCATCAACATTGACTCTGGACTCCATGACGTCTCATGGCTTCAGGTCAAGCATAGGCAAGGAAATCTCCTGCTGATTACCACTTAACGCCTTCCATCAGCTGATGAATCAGTACTCCTCCATGTTCAACACCACTTGGAAGAAGCACTGAGAGTAGCAAGGGCAAAGAATGTACTCTGGGTGGGGGACTTCAATGTCTATCACCAAGAGTGGCTTGGTAGCACCACTACTGACCGAGCTGGCCGAGTCCTGAAGGACATGACTGCCAGTCTGGGCCTGCGACAGGTGGTGAGAGAACCAACACGAGGGAAAAACCTACTTGACCTCATCCTCACCAGTCGACCTGTCGCAGATGCATCTGTCCATGACAGCATTGGTAGCAGTGACAACCGCACAGTCATTGTGGAAACAAAGTCCCGTCTTCACACTGAGGACACCCTCCATCGTGTTGTGTGGCACTACCACTGTGCTAAACGGGATAGATTCAGAACAGATCTAGCAGCTCAAAACTGGGCATCCATGAGGCGCTGTGGGCCATCAGCAGCAGCAGAATTGTATTCCACCACAATCTGTAACCTCATGGTCCGGCATATCCCTCACTCTAACATTACCACCAAGCCAGGGGACCAACCCTGGTTCAATAAGGAGTGTAGAGGAGCATGCCAGGAGGAGCACCAGGCGTACCTAAAAATGAGGTGCCAACCTGGGGAAGCTGCAACACAGGACTACATGCATGCTAAAAAGCGAAAGCAGCATGCTATAGACAGGGCTAAGTGATCCCACAATCAACGGATCAGATCAAAGCTCTGCAGCTCTGCCACATCCAGTCGTGAATGGTGGTAGACCATTAAACAACTAATGGGAGGAGGAGGCACCATGAATATCCCCATCCTCAATAATGGTGGAGCCCAGCACATGAGTGCAAAACACAAGGCTGAAGCATTTGCAATCATCTTCAGTCAGAAGTGCCAAGTGGATGATCCATATCGGCCTCCTCCTGAGGTCCCCACCATCACAGAAGCCAGTCTTCAGCCAATTCGATTCACTCCATGTGATATTAAGAAACGGCTGAGTGCACTGGATACAGCAAAGGCTGTGGGCCCCGACAACATCCCGGCTATCGTGCTGAAGACTTGTGCTCCAGAACTAGCCGCGCCTCTAGCCAAGCTGTTCCAGGAAAGCTGCAACACTGGCATCTATCTGACAATGTGGAAGACTGCCCAGATATGTCCTGTCCACAAAAAGCAGGACAAATCCAATCTGGCCAATTACCGGCCCATCAGTCTAGTCTCAATCATCAGCAAAGTGATGGAAGGTGTCATCGACAGTGCTATCAAGCGGCATTTACTCATCAATAACTTGCTCACTGATGCCCAGTTTGGGTTCACCAGGACCACACGGCTCCCGACCTCATTATAGCCTTGGTCCAAACATGGACAAAGGAGCTGAATTCCAGAGATGAGGTAAGAGTGACTGCCCTTGACACCAAGGCAGCATTTGACCGAGTGTGTGATGCGCTATCAATTACTCATAAAAGACTGAGAGTTAAGAGAGTAACTAAAGGCTTTTATTAACAAAAGAATGAAGGTCTGCCTCGAGTGGTCAACCGGTCCAGAAATACAAAGGGCTGGGGAGCAGTCACCTTTATACTAGGACTTGTGGGAGGAGTCAGCCGAGGCATGTCCAGGCATGTACACAGTGGAATACAAACAGTGGTTTACCACATTCACCCCTTGTTTAAAATTGAGTCCGGCGGGGTGAAGTGTATTAAAAGTTAGTGTATTGGAGTCTCTCTGGAGGTCTTGTCTGCCGCTGTGATCGGCGTGGCGACGGCAGGGGTAGTGGAGCTTCCGGCGTCGAGTCCTGCGTGGGCTGTGGCACAGGCGTGTCGTCCTCGTAGATGTCGAGTGGGTCGCGGGGCCCAGGCCTGCCGTCTGCTGGGGCTGGATATCGGATCGTGGGGGGGGGTGGTAGTGAGTAGTGGGTTAATGCGGCCCCCGAGGGTGCAAGGTCTCTTATGGAGACTGTGTCCTCCCGCCCGTCCGGGTATGCAATGTAAGCATACTGGGGGTTGGCGTGGAGGAGGTCGACCCTCTCGACCAGGGGGTCCATTTTATGGGTCCTCACGTGCCTTCTCAGTAGGACCGGCCCTGGGGACGTCAGCCATGGCGGTAGCGATGTCCCCGATGTGGACTTCCTTGGGAAGACAAACATTTTCTCATGAGGGGTGGCGTTAGTGGCAGTGCAGAGCAGTGACCGAATAGAGTGGAGCGCATCGGGGAGCACATCCTGCCAGCGGGAGGTTGGAAGGCCCCTAGACTTTAAGGCTAGCAGGGCGGCCTTCCAAACTGTCGCATTTTCTCTTTCCACCTGTCCGTTCCCTCGGGGGTTGTAACTGGTGGTCCTGCTTGTGGCAATACCCCTAGTTAGCAGGTACTGACGGAGTTCGTCGCTCATAAACGATGAGCCCCGGTCGCTATGGATATAGCTGGGGAAACCGAACAGGGTGAAGAGGTCGTTCAGACATTTAATGACCGTGGCACTGGTCATGTCCGGGCAGGGGATGGCGAACGGGAAACGGGAGTACTCATCAATAATATTGAGGAAGTACACATTGTGGTCGGAGGAGGGGAGAGGCCCTTTAAAATCAACGCTCAGGCGCTCGAAGGGGCGAGTGGCTTTTATCAGGTGGGCCCTGTCTGGTCTATAAAAGTGCGGTTTGCACTCAGCGCAGACTTGGCAGTTCCTGGTCATGGTCCTGACCTCCTCAATAGAGTAAGGCAGGTTGCGGACCTTGATGAAGTGGAAGAACCTGGTGACCCCCGGGTGGCAGAGGTCATTGTGGAGGGCCCGCAGTCTATCGATCTGCGTGCTGGCGCAGGTGCCACGCGATAGCGCATCCGGGGGTTCATTGAGCTTCCCGGGCCGGTACAAGATCTCGTAATTGTAGGTGGAAAGTTCGATTCTCCACCTCAAGATCTTGTCATTTTTGATTTTGCCCCTCTGCTTGTTGTTAAACATGAAAGCAACTGAACGTTGGTCAGTGAGCAGGGTAAATCGTTTTCCGGCCAGGTAGTGCCTCCAATGACGCACAGCCTCCACAATCGCCTGGGCCTCCTTCTCAACAGCGGAGTGTCTGGTCTCCGGGCCTTGGAGGGTTCGTGAAAAGAAGGCCACGGGTCTCCCCGCCTGATTGAGGGTAGCGGCCAGGGCAAAGTCGGATGCGTCGCTTTCCACCTGGAAGGGGATGGATTCGTCCACTGCGTGCATGGTGGCTTTGGCAATGTCTTCCTTGATACGGTGGAAGGCTAAGCGGGCCTCTGCCGTCAAGGGAAAAGAGGTGGACTTGATCAGCGGATGGGCCTTGTCCGCATAGTAGGGGACCCACTGGGCATAATAGGAGAAAAACCCTAGGCACCTCTTCAGGGCCTTGAGGCAGTGGGAGTTCCATAAGGGGACGCATCCGGTCGGGGTCGGGGCCGATGACTCCGTGTTCCACAACACAGCCAAGGATGGCGAGGCGGTTTGTGCGGAATATGCACTTCTCCTTGTTATATGTCAGGTTCAGGAGTTGGGCGGTGCGGAGGAATTTTTCAAGGTTTGCGTCATGGTCCTGCAAGTCACGGCCGCAGATGGTCACATTGTCCAGATATGGGAAAGTGGCCTGCAACGCATTTTGATCTACCATCCGGTCCATCTCCCTTTGGAAGACGGAGACCCCGTTGGTGACGCCAAAGGGAACCCTAAGGAAGTGGTAGAGGCGGCCGTTTGCCTCAAAGGCAGTATACTGGCGGTCCTCAGGGCGGATAGGGAGCTGGTGGTACGCTGATTTCAGGTCAATGGTCGAGAAGACGCGGTACTGCGCGATCTGGTTGACCATATCAGCTATGCGGGGGAGTGGGTAGGCGTCCAGCAGGGTGTAGCGATTTATTGTCTGGCTGTAGTCGATGACCAGGCGCTGCTTCTCGCCGGTCTTAACGACCACAACCTGGGCTCGCCAGGGGCTGGTGCTGCCCTCAATAATCCCTTCCTTCAGGAGCCGCTCCACTTCGGTTTTAATGAAAACCCTGTCCCCGGCACTGTATCGCCTGCTCTTTGTGGCGATGGGCTTACAGTCGGGGGTGAGGTTAGCAAACAGTGGGGGGGGGGTGACTCTGAGTGTGGAGAGGTTGCACCTGGTGCGCGGCGGGCAATTTGGGAGCTGCTGGCTGCGGACTGTGAGTGGGGGTAGGGGTCCACCGTACGCCATCGTAACACTTTTAAGGTGGCACTGAAAATCTAACCCCAGCAGGACGGCAGCGCAGAGGTCGGGCAGGACCAGAAGTTTAAAATGATCGTACACGGTCCCGTCTACTACGAGTGTCACTACGCAGTAGCCGCCGATGTCCGCCGACTGGGACTCGGAGGCCATAGAAATCCGCTGGTGCGCAGGCAGGACTGGGAGAGAGCAACGCCGCACCGTGTCGGGGTGGATGAAGCTCTCCGTGCTCCCAGAGTCAAAAAGGCAGATTGTATCGTGGCCATTTACCTTAATGTCCATTGTGGAACTGGCCAGCTGGTGCGGTCTCGCTTGGTCCAGTGTAACGGATGCCAGCGTAGGGGTCGGTGTGTCACTGCTGGTATCAGATGAGGCGGTGTTGGGGGCCTGCTGCGTTCCGGCTGTCGTCCAAGATGGCAGCGTCCATGATCCCCATGTGGCTGGAGGCATCCAAAATGGCCGCTGTACCGGTGGTTCGCACATGGCCGGGGAGGCCCAAGATGGCGGCCCGCATGGCCCACACGCAGCGCTGCTGGGGTTCGGGGTGGCTTTGGCCCTGCAGACGTTAGCGTAGTGTCCCTTCTTCCCACAGCCCGAGCAGATCGCGTTTTTCGCCGGGCAGCGCGCTCTGGGGTGTTTTGCCTGGCCACAGAAGTAGCATTTCTGGCCTTGGGGCACTGCTGTCTGGCCTTGGGACACTGCTGCGGTAGTTGGGCCATTGCTGGGGTGGCACGGCGCTATGAGGCGGTCCTACCGTGTCCCAGGCTGTCATTCCCCGCGGCGTCCACGGTGCAGAGGAGTAGGCATCCATGCCCCGGTAGGCTGCATCCAATGATAGTGCGAGTTCAGAGGCCTTGTTGAGGTCGAGGTCACTCTGCTCCAACAGTCGCTGTCGGGTGTAATTGGATCTGTGGCCCGCTACAAAAGCGTCCCAGATAAGTTCCTCTGTGTACACGGCGGCCTTTACATCCTTACAACCACAGGCCCGGCCAAGCACAGACAGTGCCTGAAGGTATTCCACGGTCGATTCCCCAGGTTGTTGTTTACGACTCCCCAGAAGGTGCCTGGCGTACACTTCGTTCACTGGGCGCGTGTACTGGTCCTTGAGGAGCTTGATAGCGTCCGCGTACGAGGTCGCGTCTTGGATGACCGAGTACACTCGGTGGTTCACTTTGGAGGTCAGGACATCCAGTTTGTCCTCGTCCGATTTGATTGCTGTGGAGGCGGTCAGGAATTTTTCGAAACACTTAAGCCAGTGAGTAAACTTGGTGGATGAGTCCGCCTCCCGATGATCTAAGTCCAGGCATGCTGGTGTGAGGATCTTCTCCATTATAAAAATTTTGTTAATAAAATTGATGCGCTATCAATTACTCATAAAAGACTGAGAGTTAAGAGAGTAACTAAAGGCTTTTATTAACAAAAGAATGAAGGTCTGCCTCGAGTGGTCGACCGGTCCAGAAATACAAAGGGCTGGGGAGCAGTCACCTTTATACTAGGACTTGTGGGAGGAGTCAGCCGAGGCATGTCCAGGCATGTACACAGTGGAATACAAACAGTGGTTTACCACAGTGTGGCATCAAGGAGCCCTAGTAAACCTGAAGTCAATGGGAATCAGGGGGAAAACACTCCACTGGCTGGAATCATACCTAGCACAAAGGAAGATGGTTGTTGTGCTTGAAGGTCAATCATCACAGCCGCAGGACATTGCTGCAGGAGTTCCTCAGGGCAGTGTGCTAGGCCCAACCATCTTCAGCTGCTTCATCAATGACCGTCCCTCCAACATAAGGTCAGAAATGGGGATGTTCGCTGATGACTGCATAGTGTTCAGTGCCATTCACAACTCCTCAGATAATGAAGCAGTCCATGCCCGCATGCAACAAGACCTGGACGACATTCAGGCTTGGGCTGATAAGTGGCAAGTAACATTCACACCACAGAAGTGCCAGACAATGACTATCTCCAACAAGAGAAAGTCTATCCACCTCCTCCTGACATTCAACAGCATTACCATCGCCAAATCCACCATCAACATCCTGGGGGGTCACCATTGACCAGAAACTTAACTGGACCAGCCACATAAATACTGTGGCAACAAGATCAGGTCAGATGCTAGGTATTCTGCGGCGAGTGTCTCACCTCCTGACTCCCCAAAGCCTTTCCACCATCTACAAGGCGCAAGTAAGGAGTGTGATGGAATACTCTCCACTTGCCTGGATGAGTGCAGCTCCAACAACACTCAAGAAGCTCGACACCATCCAGGACAAAGCAGCCCACTTGATTGGCACCCCATCCATCACCTTAAACATTCACTTCCTCCACCACCGGCGTACCGTGGCTGCAGTGTGTACCCTCTACAAGATGCACTGCAGCAACTCACCAAGGCTTCTTCGGCAGCACCTCCCAAACCCACAACCTCTTCCACCTAGAAGGACAAGGGCAGCAGGTGCATGGGAACACCACCACCTCCAAGTTCCCCTCCAAGTCACACACCATCCAGACTTAGAAGTATATCGCCGATCCTTCATAGTCGCTGGGTCAAAATCCTGGAACTCCCTACCTAACAGCACTGTGGGAGTACCTTCACCACACAGACTGCAGTCGTTCAAGAAGGCGGCTCACCACCACCTTCTCAAGGGCAACTAGGGATGTGCAATAAATGCTGGCCTTGCCAGCGACGCCCACATCCCATGAACGAACAATAAACAAAGACAAGCCTGACCCCGCCGGTTCAATTCTGCTGGCGCCAATTATGTGCCACCTTTTCCTGCAAGAGAAAGGGAAGTGTGTCAGTGAGTGTGAGGTAATGTGTTTGGGTGATGTGCCTGTCATGGTTGAATAGCTGTCAGTTTGTGCAAGCTGTGAGATGTGGGTGTGAGCTTTGCAGCAGTGGTAATTGTGTGCAAGTGAGATAAAACTATGAATGTGAGGTATGAGACATGTTTGGTAGAGATTGTTGCTAGGTGAGTGATGGCGGTGTGGTGCATTGAGCAGTGTGAGAGGCTACTGGTGCAGATGGTGGGATATGGCATTTGAAGATGAATTCACTGACCTTGACCACTCGAGTGAGGTCATTGAACCTCTTCCTACAATGCGTCCAGGTCCTCGTGGATATACTGCAGGCGTTGACCACATTGGCTATCTCCACTCACTGCAGTCTTGTCTGTCGCCTGGAGGGCCTGTGGAAAGATGACCTATCTCCTGGAGTTTACCTCCTGGACCAAGGTCTCCAGTGCTGCATCCAAGAACCTTGGAGCCCTTTTGCTGGCTTGCTGAGACATTACTCAGTCTTCTTGTTTATAACACTTGCCTCCACAAGCAGTTCCAGCACCTATTGCAGGCAAAATGCAACTCCCCTTTAAGAGGTGCAGACTGCCTTTAAGAAGTGGTGGCTAGTTTTAATTGGAGCAAGCCTCGCATGAACTTGGGACCCCTGTTGAGCAGTCAGCCACTCAGCAACATGTTCAGCATTTGGCTGAATGCTACAATCATGTAAAGTAGCAGGCAACACGAATTTTACCAATTTTGCATGCAGCCTGCAGTTCTCCGAAGGGATGCAGGTTGCCTGTTTTCGGGGGATACTGAATTTCTAGGCCATGGTCTCTAGAAGTTTCCGCACAATGGACGTTTATCCCGCTCCACTTTGTTTAACAGGGGTGCAACATTTGCGACCCTCCAGTCCTCTGATACCACTCACATCTCCAAGGAGGATTGAAAGATTGCGGTCAGAGCCTCTACTATCGCCAGCCTTACTTCCCTTAGCAACCTGGGATACATCCCATCTGGTCTGGATGACCTTTTTACTTTGAGTGCTGCCAAACTTTTTATCTGCTTTTTATCTATTTTTATCTTATCCAATTTCTTTACCCCATCTCCTTTACTGTGACATTGGCAGCATCCTCTTCTTTATTGAAGACTAGCTGGAGTGCCCGGCGGTGCCGAGAGTTTTTTGAGGGCATGTTGTTATGAAAAAAGTACAAATCATTTTTATATATATAAATGAGTTTGTCTGTCTGTCTGTCTGTGTGGGAAGGACAGAGAGAGAGAGAGAGAGGGGGAAGGAGAGAGAGAGGGGGAAGGAGAGAGAGAGAGAGGGGGAAGGAGAGAGAGAGAGAGAGGGGGAAGGAGGGAGAGAGAGAGGGGGAAGGAGAGAGAGAGAGGGAAGGAGAGAGAGAGAGGGAAGGAGAGAGAGACACAGAGAGAAGGAGAGAGAGACAGAGAGAGAGGGAAGGAGAGAGAGAGACAGAGAGAGAGAGGGAAGGAGAGAGAGAGAGAGCGGGAAGGTGAGAGAGAGAGAGAGGGAAGGAGAGAGAGAGAGAGAGGGAAGGAGAGAGAGAGAGAGAGGGGGAAGGAGAGAGAGAGGGAAGGAGAGAGAGAGGGAAAGAGAGAGAGGGAAGGAGAGAGAGGGAAGGAGAGGGAGAGAGGGAAGGAGAGAGAGAGAGAGGGAAGGAGAGGGAGAGAGAGGGGGGAAGGAGAGAGAGAGGGAAAGAGAGAGAGAGAGAGGGAAGGAGAGAGAGAGGGAAGGAGAGAGAGAGAGGGAAAGAGAGAGAGGGAAGGAGAGGGAGAGAGGGAAGGAGAGCGAGAGGGAAGGAGAGAGAGAGAGAGGGAAGGAGAGAGAGAGGGAAGGAGAGAGAGAGAGAGGGAAGGAGAGAGAGAGGGAAGGAGAGGGAAAGAGGGAAGGAGAGAGAGAGAGGAGAGAGGGAAGGAGAGAGAGAGAGAGGGAAGGAGAGGGAGAGAGAGGGAAGGAGAGAGAGAGAGAGAGGGAAGGAGAGAGAGAGAGGGAAGGAGAGAGAGAGGGAAGGAGAGAGAGAGAGGGAAAGAGAGAGGGAAGGAGAGGGAGAGAGGGAAGGAGAGAGAGAGAGGAGAGAGGGAAGGAGAGAGAGAGAGGAGAGAGGGAAGGAGAGAGAGAGAGAGAGGGAAGGAGAGAGAGGGAAGGAGAGGGAGAGAGAGGGAAGGAGAGAGAGAGAGAGAGGGAAGGAGAGAGATAGAGAGGGAAGGAGAGAGATAGAGAGAGGGAAGGAGAGGGAGAGAGAGGGAAGGAGAGAGAGAGAGAGAGAGGGAAGGAGAGAGAGAGGGAAGGGGAGAGAGAGAGAGGGATGGAAGGAGAGAGAGAGAGGGAAGGAGACAGAGAGAGAGAGGGATGGAAGGAGAGAGAGAGAGAGAGAGGGAAGGAAGGAGAGAGAGTGGGAAGGAGAGAGAATTTGCAAAATGGGACAAACACCCAATTGAGATCCTACATGCAGAATTCTGTAAAAGTATTCTCCGGACTCAAAGGAAAACCGTAAACAATGCATGCAGGGCAGAACTAGGCCAATATCCATTAATAATCACTATCCAAAAATGAGCCACCAAATTTTGGAAACACCTAGAAATGAGCAACCCCCAATGCTATCATTACGAAGCCCTGAAATGCCAAGAGAGGACCATAAAGAAGAATACCCTCAGTCAACTAGTCCTGGGACTCAGTGAAGTAACTATTAACTGTGGTAAACCACTTTTATCGTTCACTATCGTTACACTATGGTTATCACTGTTTATATCGTTACACTATGGTTATCACTGTTTACACTGTTGTATCACTACACAAGGTCACCTCTTGTCACGCTGTTATACCTGGGCTGACCACAGCTGACTCCGCCCATGGCTCCGCCTGCTTGCCCAGGTATAAAGGTGGTCGACTGGCTGGTATTCCTCCTTGTTGGACCCGATCACCCACGAGGGTGGGCTCTGTTATTTAGCCAATAAAAACCTATAGTTACTATCTTAACTCATCGCTTTTCATTGGATGAATTGATAGGTATATCAATTTTATTGGCTAAATTTTGAAATGAGTGGATCGGAGCAGCCAAACGACCAGCCAAACGGCCAGCTACAACAGCCACAGCAGCCGGCCTGGCTGCGAGCCCTCCGACCGCCGTACCTGGATCTAAACCCACAGGCAGCGAACTCAGCCCTCGACTTCGAACACTGGCTGAGCTGTTTCGAATCCTACCTGGGAGAATCCGGCGTGCCTCCGGGATCCAAACTAAGAGTTCTGACCGCCCAGGTGAGCCCTAAAGTATTTGCATTCATCCGGGACCTTGCTACATACGAGGACGCCCTCAACCTGCTGAAAGAGCAGTACCGGAGCCCGGTAAATTCTATGTATGCCAGACATCTCCTAAGATCCCGCTCGCAACAGCCAGGAGAGTCTGTAGATGAATTTTTACGGGCGCTACAAACACTCGGCAGGGACTGTGACTTTAAAGCTGTAACGGCTGCAGAAAATACTGAAGGGAATATCCGCGATGCCTTCGTGAAAGGCCTTCGGTCCGACTACTCACGGCAAAGACTGCTCGAATCAAAGGACCTCGACCTGAATACAACTGCAGCCCTCGCTCGCTCTCTGGAAGTGGCCCATCGGGACCTCGAGGCGTACTCCAGGTACTGTGCTGCGCGACCCTGGGACTCGGGCCCGACCCCGGCCGCAATACCCCTCGCACCGCCGCCTCTGGGACCTACCTCAGCGTCGGCGTCCCAGAACCGATCGGGACCACCACCCCCGGTACCGGCTGCGACATTGGAGCCCCGCGATCGGGCCGCTGGCTGCTTCTTCTGTGGCCAGGCGAAACACCCGAGGACGCGCTGCCCTGCAAGAAACGCGACTTGCTCCGACTGCCACAAGAAAGGCCACTTCGCGAAGGCCTGCAGGGGGAGAGCCACAGACGCCAGCAGTGCCTCATGCGAGTTGTGGGGGCGGCCATCTTTCATCAAGGCCACAGATGCCAGTATCCCCTTGTGTGAGTCGTGGGGGCGGCCATCTTTGATCAAGGCCACCGACACCAGCAGTGCCTCATGTGAGTTGTGGGGGCGGCCATCTTCTCCGCCATTTTATTCAACGTCGTGGGCGCCGCCATTTTGTCCACCACACTCGACCGCCACCTTGTCTCCAGACCCGACCACCGCCTCACCCGCAGACTACAGCAGCTCGCTAAGCCATACACTAGCCTCCGTCACACTGGACCAAGCTCGCCCGCATCACCTGTCCAAGTCCATGATGGACATCAAAGTAAATGGCCACGCCACGACCTGCCTGTTCGACAGCGGAAGCACGGAGAGTTTCATCCATCCAGACACGGTGAGCCACTACTCCCTCACTGTCCAGCCAACGCGCAACCGGATCTCGATGGCGTCGAGGTCCCATTCTACAGACATCAGCGGCTACTGTGTTGTGACCCTGTCAGTTAGGGGCACGGAGTATAAAAATTTTAAACTCCTCGTCCTGCCCCAGCTCTGCGCTGCCATCCTACTAGGGCTGGACTTCCAATCCCACCTTCAAAGTGTCACTTTGGCATACGGTGGACCCCTCCCCCCACTCACAGTCGACAACCAGCAGCCTTTAAACCGCCCACCGCGTACCACCTGCGGCCTATCCACCCTCAAGGTCCCGCCCCCCTCCCTGTTCGCTAACCTCACCCGCGACTGTAAACCCGTCGCCACCAAGAGCAGGCGGTACAGCGCCGGGGACAGAGCTTTTATTAGCTCTGAGGTGCAGCGTCTCCTGAAGGAGGGCATCATCGAGAGGAGCAACAGCCCCTGGCGTGCCCAGGTCGTAGTCGTTAAGACCGGCAATAAAAACCGCCTGGTCATCGACTACAGCCAAACCATAAAACGGTACACCCAGCTGGACGCATACCCCCTTCCCCGCATATCTGATATGGTCAATCAGATTGCACAGTACCGGGTATTCTCTACCATCGACCTTCACCAACTCCCTATCCGCCCTGAGGACCGCCAGTATACCGCCTTCGAGGCGAATGGCCGCCTCTACCACTTCATTAGGGTTCCCTTCGGCGTCACCAACGGGGTTTCAGTCTTCCAAAGGGAGATGGACCGGATGGTTGACCAGAACAGGCTGCAGGCCACGTTCCCCTACCTAGATAACGTCACCATCTGCGGCCGCGACCAGCAGGACCACGATGTTAATCTGGAGAAATTCCTCCGTACGGCCCAATGGCCGAACCTCACTTACAATAAGGAGAAATGTGTGTTTAACACCTCGCGTCTTGCCATCCTCGGCTGCGTAGTAGAGAACGGAGTCATCGGCCCCGACCCCGAAAGAATGCGCCCCCTCATGGAGCTTCCCCTCCCCCACTGTCCAAAGGCGCTGAAGAGAACCCTGGGGCTCTTCGCCTACTATGCCCAATGGGTGCCGAATTATGCGGACAAAGCCAGACCCCTCATGAAGTCCACCTCCTTCCCCCTGACGGCAGAAGCGTGCGCAGCCTTCTCCCTCATAAAGGGAGACATTGCTAAGGCCACAATGCACGCGGTGGATGAGTCTATCCCTTTCCAAGTGGAGAGCGATGCATCCGACTTCGCCCTAGCTGCAACCCTTAACCAGGCGGGGAGACCTGTGGCCTTCTTCTCAAGGACCCTCCAGGGCCCTGAGATCCGACACTCTTCGGTCGAGAAGGAGGCCCAGGCGATCGTGGAGGCAATACGATGCTGGAGGCATTACCTGGCAGGCAAACGATTTACCCTCCTCACCGACCAGCGTTCGGTCGCTTTTATGTTTAATAACAAGCTGAGGGGCAAAATCAAGAATGACAAGATCTTGAGGTGGAGAATCGAGCTCTCCACCTATGATTATGATATCTTGTACCGGCCTGGTAAACTGAACGAACCCCCAGATGCTCTATCACGAAGTACATGCGCCAACGTGCAAATTGATAGACTGCAGACCCTCCACAACGACCTCTGCCACCCCGGGGTCACCAGACTTTACCACTTCATTAAGGCCCGCAACCTGCCCTACTCCATCGAGGAGGTCAGGACCATGACCAGGAACTGCCAAAACTGTGCCGAATGCAAACCGCATTTCTTTAGGCCGGACAGAGCAAGCCTGATCAAGGCCACCCGCCCCTTCGAGCGCTTGAGCATCGATTTTAAGGGGCCCCTCCCGTCCTCTGACCGTAATGTGTACTTCCTCAACATCATTGATGAGTACTCCCGTTTCCCCTTTGCCTTCCCCTGCCCAGACATGACCAGTAGCATGGTCATCAAATGCCTGAACGACCTCTTCGCCTTGTTCGGGTACCCGAACTATATGCATAGCGACCGGGGCTCATCCTTCATGAGCGAGGAACTTCGCCAGTTCCTACTAGCGAGAGGTATTGCTGCAAGCAGGACCACCAGCTACAACCCCCGAGGGAACGGCCAGGTGGAAAGAGAGAACGCGACTGTCTGGAAGGCCGTTCTCTTAGCCTTAAAGTCTAAGGGCCTCCCAACCTCGCGCTGGCAGGAAGTCCTCCCGGCAGCGCTGCATTCCATCCGGTCACTGCTTTGCACGGCCATTAACGCCACCCCCCATGAACGAATGTTTGTTTTCCCCAGGAAGTCGACTACGGGAACCTCGCTACCAACATGGCTGACTTCTCCGGGGCCCGTCTTGCTGCGAAAGCACGTGAGGGCCCATAAAACGGACCCCCTGGTCGAGAGGGTGGACCTCCTGCACGCCAACCCCCAGTACGCCTATGTGGCATACCCAGACGGGCGGGAGGACACAGTCTCTTTACGAGACCTTGCACCCTCGGGCACCCCTGAGACACCACCGTTACCCCCCACCATCCCCCCAAATCCAGCCCAGGTAGACGGCATGCCGGAACCCCACGAGCCTTCGCCGACCACGCAGACACCAGCATTAACATCGGATACTGCACCACCGCCGCCGCTGCTGCGCCAATCAGAAAGACTTACGAGGCCTCCGGACAGACTGACATACCCGAACTGGTAGTACACTTCACCCCGACGGACTCAAATTTAAACAAGGGGTGAATGTGGTAAACCACTTTTATCGTTCACTATCGTTACACTATGGTTATCACTGTTTATATCGTTACACTATGGTTATCACTGTTTACACTGTTGTATCACTACACAAGGTCACCTCTTGTCACGCTGTTATACCTGGGCTGACCACAGCTGACTCCGCCCATGGCTCCGCCTGCTTGCCCAGGTATAAAGATGGTCGACTGGCTGGTATTCCTCCTTGTTGGACCCGATCACCCATGAGGGTGGGCTCTGTTATTTAGCCAATAAAAACCTATAGTTACTATCATAACTCGTCGCTTTTCATTGGATGAATTGATAGGTATATCACTAACACTACTAACAATAACCAGCCCCAGGACAGTGACAGCGTAACACAAAGAATTCGACCCAACACAATCGTCGCTAAGCAAAAGGAAAAATATCTGTCATATTGGGCAGAAACAACAAAAACCCAAAGCAAACTCAATTGCTACTTGGCCCTAAACAGACAATACAACATGGCTGATTACCTGACCATGGTAAAGGATAGCAAACTGAGAAAAACTTTGACAATGTACAGAATTAGTGAACATAGCCTGGCGATCGAAAAAGGTAGACACAGGCAGACCCGGCTACCAAGAGAGGACAGGATATGCTCTCACTGCAGTCAGGGAGTGGTGGAGACAGAGATGCACTTCCTCACAGCTTGTAGAAAATATCAGGGCACAAGGGAGAATTTCTACCCAAAATTCACAAAAGTATGCCCGGAATTCAGAAATTTGAATGACGACCAAAAACTCCCATACCTACTAGGGGAAGAGAGAAATTGTGTAACACTAGCGGCACACTATGTTACAGCTTGCCATAAACAGAGGGACAACCACTAAATATAAGAAAAGAGTATATATAAATTATATGAATGTATATTTATACACTCAGGGATATATCTGTTTCATACACTGTATGGATAGATCTGTATTTTTGTGTACAAACATGAATGTTTTTCGATGCTTTGGCAACATAAGATGTAACTTGTCATGCAAATAAAGCGATTTGAATTGAATTGAAATTGAAATTGAGAGAGAGAGGGAAGGAGAGAGGGAAGGAGAGAGAGAGAGGGAAGGAAAGAGAGAGAGAGGGAAGGAGAGAGAGAGAGAGGGAAGGAGAGAGAGAGAGAGAGAGAGAGGGAAGGAGAGAGAGAGAGGGAAGGAGAGAGAGAGAGATGGAAGGAGAGAGAGAGAGGGAGGGAGAGAGAGACAGAGAGAAGGAGAGAGAGACAGAGAGAGAGGGAAGGAGAGAGAGAGACAGAGAGAGAGAGGGAAGGAGAGAGAGAGAGAGAGGGAAGGAGAGATAGAGAGAGAGAGAGAGAGAGGGAAGGTGAGAGAGAGAGAGAGGGAAGGAGAGAGAGAGAGAGGGAATGAGAGACAGAGAGAGAGAGGGAAGGAGAGAGAGAGACAGAGAGGGAAGGAGAGAGAGAGGCAAGGAGAGAGAGGGAAGGAGAGAGAGAGGGAAGGAGAGAGAGAGAGGGAAGGAGAGAGAGAGGGAAGGAGAGAGAGAGAGAGGGAAGGAGAGATAGAGAGAGAATTGACAAACACGTTCACCATAACAAAAGCAAAATCTACGCATGCTTTGTAGATTTCCAGAAGGCTTTCGACTCCATCTGGCATGACGGTTTATTCCTGAAACTTATCGAAAGTGGGGTAGGAGGGAAAACATATGATGTAATTAAATCAATGTATACAAACAACAAATGTGCAGTTAAAATTGGAGACAAACAAACAAAATACTTCCCACAGGGGCGGGGGGTGACGCAGGGCTCGCCAATCTCACCGACACTCTTTAATATTTACATAAATGGATTGGCAAAACTACTTGAACAATCTACAGCACCCGGCCTCACCCTATATGAATCCAAGGTTAAATTCCTCCTCTATGCAGACGACCTGGTTCTGCTGTCACCTACTAAAGAGGGGCTACAGCAAAACCTGGACCTGCTGGAGTCGTACTGCCAGACTTGGGCCCTGACAATAAATCCCCAAAAAACCAAAGTCCTTGTGTTCCAGCAAAGATCCAAACATCAGGGACCCAAAATAAATTTCACAGTAGGAACAACCAAAATTGAACAAACCACTAACTACACATACTTGGGCTTAAAAATCAGTTCTACGGGAAACTTCAAACTGGCTGTGAATGAACTGAAAGAGAAAGCAAGAAGGGCTTTCTATGCCATCAAAAAACCAATCCAAATAGAAATCCCAATTAGCATTTGGCTCAAAATTTTCAAATCAGTAATTGAACCAATTGCACTCTATGGCAGTGAGGTATGGGGACCGCTAACTCAACAAGAATTTGCAAAATGGGACAAACACCCAATTGAGATCCTACATGCAGAATTCTGTAAAAGTATCCTCCGGACTCAAAGGAAAACAGTAAACAATGCATGCAGGGCGGAACTAGGCCAATATCCATTAATAATCACTATCCAAAAAAGAGCCACCAAATTTTGGAATCACCTACAAATGACCAATCCCCAATGCTATCACTACGACGCCCTGAAATGCCAAGAGCTGACCATAAAGAAGAATACCCTCAGTCAACTAGTCCTGGGACTCAGTGAAGTAACTACTAACAATACT